>NW_027274105.1:0-135119 GCF_030028105.1 Mobula birostris
TGTACACAGTCATGACAGGGAAGACTCTCTGTACAACGTCTGGACAGTGAACACTGTCTGTACACATCTTGGACAGAGAACACTCTCTGTACACAGTATGGACAGTGAATACTCTTTGGACATAGTATGGACAGTGAACACTCTCTGTACATTGTCTGGACAGTGAAATCTCTTAGTATTCAGTCTGGACAGAGAACATTCTCTGCACGCAGTCTGGACAGGGAATACACTCTGTACACAGTATGGACTGTGAACACTCTCTGCAGATTGTCTACACAGTCTGGACAGGGAACACTCTCTGTAGACCGTCGGGACATGGAACAATCTCCGTACACCGTCTGGACAGGGAACACTCTCAGTATACAATCTGGACCGTGAACACTCTCTGTACACAGTATGGACAGTGAACACTCTCCGTACACAGTCAGGGCAGGGAACACTCTCTATACACAGTCTGGACAATGAACACTCTCTGTAAACAGTCTAGGCAGTCAACACTCTCTGTACAGACTCTGGACAGTGAACACTCTCTGTACACAGTCTGGACAGTGAACACAGTCTGTGCACAGTCCAGACAGTGAACAATCTCTGTACACAGTCAGGACAGGGAAGACTCTCTGTACAACGTCTGGACAGTGAACACTGTCTGTACACATTTTGGACAGAGAACACTCTCTGTACACAGTCTGAGCAGGGAACACTCTCTGTACACCGTTTGGACAGTGAACACTCTCTGTACACAGTCTGTACAGGGAACACTCTCTGTACACAGTATGGACAGTGAACACTCTCTGTACACCGTCTGGACAGGGAACAATCTCTGTACACAGTCTGAAGAGGGAACACTCTCTGTACACCGTCTGGACAGTGAAATTTCTCTGCATACAGTCTGGACAGTGAACATTCTTTGTACACAGTCTGGACAGTGAACACTCTCTGTACACAGTCAGGGCAGGGAACACTCTCTATACACAGTCTGGACAATGAACACTCTCTGTAAACAGTCTAGACAGACAACACTCTCTGTACAGACTCTGGACAGTGAACAATCTCTGTACACATTCTCGACAGTGAACACTCCCTGTACACATTCTGGACAGTGAACAGCCTTTGTACAGAGTCTGGACAGGGAACACTCTCTATACACAGTCTTTACAGTTAACACTCTCTGTACACAGTCTGGACAGTGAACACTCTCTGTGGACTGCCTGGACACTGAACACTCTCTGTACATTTTCTGGACAGTGAACACTCTCTGTACAGCGTCTGGACAGGGAGCACTCTCTGTATACAGTCTGAACAGGGAACACTCTCTGTACACCGCCTGGACAGTGAACACTCTCTGTACACAATCTGGGCAGTGAACACTCCTTGTACATAGTATAGACAGTGAACACTCTCTGTTCATTGTCTGTACAGTGAAAACTCTCAGTATTCAGTCTGGACAGAGAACATTCTCTGTACGCAGTCCGGACAGGGAACACTCTCTGTACACAGTATGGACAGTGACCACGCTCTGTACATTGTCTACACAGTCTGGACAGTGAACAATCCCTGCACACAGTCTGGACAGTGAACACAGTCTGTGCACAGTCCAGACAGTGAACAATCTATGTACACAGTCAGGACAGGGAAGACTCTCTCTACAAAGTCTGGACAGTGAACACTGTCTGTACACATTTTGGACAGAGAGCACTCTCTGTACACAGTCTGAGCAGGGAACACTCTCTGTACGCCGTTTGGACAGTGAACACTCTCTGTCCACAGTCTGTACAGGGAACACTCTCTTTACACAGTATGGACAGTGAATACTCTTTGGACATAGTATGGACAGTGAACGTTCTCTGTACATTGTCTGGAAAGTGAAATCTCTTAGTATTCAGTCTGGATAGAGAACATTCTCTGTACGCAGTCTGGACAGGGAACACTCTCTGTACACAGTATGGACTGTGAACACTCTTTGTAGATTGTCTACACAGTCTGGACATGGAACACTCTCTGTACACCGTCTGGACATGGAACACTCTCTGTACACCGTCTGGACAGGGAACTCTCTCTGTATACAATCTGGACCGTGAACACTCTCTGTACACAGTATGGACAGTGAACACTCTCTGTACACAGTCAGGACAGGGAACGCTCTCTGTAAATTGCCTGGACAGCGAAAAATCTCTGTATTCAGTCTGGACAGAGAACATTCTCTGTACACAGTATGGACAGTGAACACTCTCTGTGGACTGTCTGGACAGTGAACACTCTCTGTACATTTTCTGGACAGTGAACACACTCTGTACACCGTCTGGACAGGGAACACTCTCTGTACACCGTCTGGACAGTGAACAATCTCTGTATAGAGTCTGGACAGTGAACATTCTCTGTGCACAGTATGGACAGTGAACACTCTCTGTACACAGTCAGGGCAGGGAACACTCTCTATACACAGTCTTTACAGTTAACACTCTCTGTACACAGTCTGGACAGTGAACACTCTCTGTGGACTGCCTGGACAGTGAACACTCTCTGTACATTTTCTGGACAGTGAACACTCTCTGTACAGCGTCTGGACAGGGAACACTCTCTGTATACAGTCTGAACAGGGAACACTCTCTGTACACCGCCTGGACAGTGAACACTCTCTGTACACAATCTGGGCAGTGAGCACTCCTTGTACATAGTATAGACAGTGAACACTCTCTGTTCATTGTCTGTACAGTGAAAACTCTCAGTATTCAGTCGGGACAGAGAACATTCTCTGTACGCAGTCTGGACAGGGAACACTCTCTGTACACAGTATTGACAGTGAACACGCTCTGTACATTGTCTACACAGTCTGGACAGTGAACAGTCCCTGTACACAGTCTGGACAGTGAACAATCTCAGTGCAGAGTCTGGACAGGGAACACTCTCTATACAAAGTCTGCACAGTGAACACACTCAGTACACAGTCTGGACTGTGAACACTCTCTGTACACTGTCTGGACAGGGAACACTCTCTGTACACAGTATGGACAGTGAACACTCTCTGTAGATTGTCTGGACAGTGAAAAATCTCCGTATTCAGTCTGGACAGTGAACAATATCTGTGCACAGTCTGGACAGTGAACACTCCCTGTACACAGTCTGGACAGTGAACAATCTCAGTACAGAGTCTGGACAGGGAACACTCTCTATACACTGTCTGGACAGGGAACACTCTTTGTAAACAATATGGACAGTGAACACTCTCTGTACATTGTCTGGACAGTGAAAAATCTCCGTATTCAGTCTGGACAGAGAACATTCCCTGTACGCAGTCTCGATAGGGAACACTCTCTGTACACCGTCTGGGCAGGGAACACTCTCTGTACACTGTCTGGACAGGAAAAACTCTCTGTACACAGTATGGACAGTGAACCCTCTCTGTACACAGTCAGGACATGCAACACTCTCTGTACGCAGTCCAGACAAAGAACACTCTCTGTAAACAGTCTGGACAGTGATCACTCTCTGTACAGAGTCTGGACAGCGAACAATCTCTGTACATATTCTGGACAGTGAACACTCCCTGTACACAGTCTGGACAGAGAACACTCTCTACACACAGTCTGGACAGTGAACACTCTCTGTAAACTGTCTGGACAGGGAACACTCTCTGTACACAGTATGGACAGTGAACACTCTCTGTACATTGTCTGGACAGTGAAAAATCTCTGCACACAGTATGGACAGTGACCACTCTCTGTACACAGTCTGGATAGTGAACACTCTCTGCACACAGTCTGGACAGTGAAACATCTCTGTACAGACTCTGAACAGGGAACACTCTCTGTACACCGTCTGGACAGTGAACAATCTCTGTATACAGTCTGGACAGTGAACATTCTCTGTACACAGTATGGACAGTGAACACTCTCTGTACACAGTCAGGGCAGGGAACACTCTCTATAAACAGTCTAGACAGTTAACACTCTCTATACAGACTCTGGACAGTGAACAATCTCTGTACACAGTCTCGACAGTGAACACTCCCTGTACACATTCTGGACAGTGAACAGCCTTTGTACAGAGTCTGGACAGGGAACACTCTCTATACACAGTCTTTACAGTTAACACTCTCTGTACACAGTCTGGACAGTGAACACTCTCTGTGGACTGTCTGGACAGTGAACATTCTCTGTACATTTTCTGGACAGTGAACACTCTCTGTACTGCGTCTGGACAGGGAAAACTCTCTGTATACAGTCTGAACAGGGAATACTCTCTGTACACCGCCTGCACAGTAAACACTCTCTTTACACAATCTGGGCAGTGAACACTCCTTGTACATAGTATGGACAGTGAACACTCTCTGTCCATTGTCTGTACAGTGAAAACTCTCAGTATTCAGTCTGGACAGAGAACATTCTCTGTACACAGTCTGGACAGGGAACACTCTCTGTACACAGTATGGACAAAGAACACGCTCTGTACATTGTCTACACAGTCTGGACAGTGAACACTTTCTGTACACCGTCTGGACATGGAACACTCTCTGTACACCGTCTGGCCAGGGAACACTCTCTGTACAGAGTCTGGACAGTGAACAATCTCTGTACATTGTCTGTACAGTGAAAAATCTCTGCACACAGTATGGACAGTGACCACTCTCTGTACACAGTCTGGATAGTGAACACTCTCTGCACACAGTCTGGACAGTGAAACTTCTCTGTACAGAGTCTGAACAGGGAACACTCTCTGTACACCGTCTGGACAGTGAACAATCTCTGTATACAGTCTGGACAGTGAACATTCTCTGTACACAATATGGACAGTGAACACTCTCTGTACACAGTCAGGGCAGGGAACACTCTCTATAAACAGTCTAGACAGTTAACACTCTCTATACAGACTCTGGACAGTGAACAATCTCTGTACACAGTCTCGACAGTGAACACTCCCTGTACACATTCTGGAGAGTGAACAGCCTTTGTACAGAGTCTGGACAGGGAACACTCTCTATACACAGTCTTTACAGTTAACACTCTCTGTACATTTTCTGGACAGTGAACACTCTCTGTACAGCGTCTGGACAGGGAACACTCTCTGTATACAGTCTGAACAGGGAACACTCTCTGTACACCGCCTGCACAGTAAACACTCTCTTTACACAATCTGTGCAGTGAACACTCCTTGTACATAGTATGGACAGTGAATACTCTCTGTCCATTGTCTGTACAGTGAAAACTCTCAGTATTCAGTCTGGACAGAGAACATTCTCTGTACGCAGTCTGAACAGGGAACACTCTCTGTACACAGTATGGACAGTGAACACGCTCTGTACATTGTCTACACAGTCTGGACAGTGAACACTCTCTGTACACCGTCTGGACATGGAACACTCTCTGTTCACCGTCTGGCCAGGGAACTCTCTCTGTACAGAGTCTGGACAGTGAACAATCTCTGTACACAGTCTCGACAGTGAACACTCCCTGTACACAGTCTGGACAGTGAACAGCCTTTGTACAGAGTCTGGGCAGGGAACACTCTCTATACACAGTCTGGACAGTGAACACGCTCTGTACATTGTCTACTCAGTCTGGACAGTGAACAGTCCCTGTACACAGTCTGGACAGTGAACAATCTCAGTACAGAGTCTGGACAGGGAACACTCTCTATACAAAGTCTGTACAGTGAACACACTCTGTACACCGTCTGGCCAGGGAACTCTCTCTGTACAGAGTCTGGACAGTGAACAATTTCTGTACACAGTCTGGACAGTGAACACTCTCTGTACACTGTCTGGACAGGGAACACTCTGTGTACAGAGTCTGCACAGTGAACACTCTCTGTAAATTGCCTGGACAGTGAAAAATCTCTGTATTCAGTCTGGACAGAGAACATTCTCTGTACACAGTATGGACAGTGAACACTCTCTGTGGACTGTCTGGACAGTGAACACTCTCTGTACATTTTCTGGACAGTGAACACTCTCTGTACACAGTCTGGACAGGGAACACTCTCTGTACACCGTCTGGATAGTGAACAATCTCTGTATACAGTCTGGACAGTGAACATTCTCTGTACACAGTATGGACAGTGAACACTCTCTGTACACAGTCAGGGCAGGGAACACTCTCTGTACACAGTCTGGACAATGAACACTCTCTGTAAACAGTCTAGACAGTCAACACTCTTTGTACAGACTCTGTACAGTGAACAATCTCTGTACACAGTCTCGACAGTGAACACTTCCTGTACACAGTCTGGACAGTGAACAGCCTTTGTACAGAGTCTGGGCAGGGAACACTCTCTATACACAGTCTTTACAGTTAACACTCTCTGTACACAGTCTGGACAGTGAACACTCTCTGTGGACTGCCTGGACAGTGAACACTCTCTGTACATTTTCTGGACAGTGAACACTCTCTGTACAGCGTCTGGACAGGGAACACTCTCTGTATACAGTCTGAACAGGGAACACTCTCTGTACACCGCCTGGACAGTGAACACTCTCTGTACACAATCTGGGCAGTGAACACTCCTTGTACATAGTATAGACAGTGAACACTCTCTGTTCATTGTCTGTACAGTGAAAACTCTCTGTATTCAGTCCGGACAGAGAACATTCTCTGTACGCAGTCTGGACAGGGAACACTCTCTGTACACAGTATGGACAGTGAACACGCTCTGTACATTGTCTACACAGTCTGGACAGTGAACAGTCCCTGTACACAGTCTGGACAGTGAACAATCTCAGTACGGAGTCTGGACAGGGAACACTCTCTATACAAAGTCTGTACAGTGAACACACTCAGTACACAGTCTGGACTGTGAACACTCTCTGTACACTGTCTGGACAGGGAACACTCTCTGTACACAGTATGGACAATGAACACTCTCTGTAGATTGTCTGGACAGTGTAAAATCTCCGTATTCAGTCTGGACAGTGAAAAATTTCTGTACACAGTCTGGACAGTGAACACTCCCTGTACACAGTCTGGACAGTGAACAATCTCAGTACAGAGTCTGGACAGGGAACACTCTCTATACACTGTCTGGACAGGGAACACTCTTTGTAAACAATATGGACAGTGAACACTCTCTGTACATTGTCTGGACAGTGAAAAATCTCCGTATTCAGTCTGGACAGAGAACTTTCCATGTACGCAGTCTCGATAGGGAACACTCTCTGTACACCGTCTGGGCAGGGAACACTCTCTGTACACTGTCTGGACAGGGAAAACTCTCTGTACACAGTATGGACAGTGAACCCTCTCTGTACACAGTCAGGACATGCAACACTCTCTGTGCGCAGTCCAGACAAAGAACACTCTCTGTAAACAGTCTGGACAGTGATCACTCTCTGTACAGAGTCTGGACAGCGAACAATCTCTGTACATATTCTGGACAGTGAACACTCCCTGTACACAGTCTGGACAGGGAACACTCTCTACACACAGTCTGGACAGTGAACACTCTCTGTAAACTGTCTGGACAGGGAACACTCTCTGTACACAGTATGGACAGTGAACACTCTCTGTACATTGTCTGGACAGTGAAAAGTCTCTGCACACAGTATGGACAGTGACCACTCTCTGTACACAGTCTGGATAGTGAACACTCTCTGCACACAGTCTGGACAGTGAAACTTCTCTGTACAGAGTCTGAACAGGGAACACTCTCTGTACACCGTCTGGACAGTGAACAATCTCTGTATACAGTCTGGACAGTGAACATTCTCTGTACACAGTATGGACAGTGAACACTCTCTGTACACAGTCAGGGCAGGGAACACTCTCTATAAACAGTCTAGACAGTTAACACTCTCTATACAGACTCTGGACAGTGAACAATCTCTGTACACAGTCTCGACAGTGAACACTCCCTGTACACATTCTGGACAGTGAACAGCCTTTGTACAGAGTCTGGACAGGCAACACTCTCTATACACAGTCTTTACAGTTAACACTCTCTGTACACAGTCTGGACAGTGAACACTCTCTGTGGACTGTCTGGACAGTGAACACTCTCTGTACATTTTCTGGACAGTGAACACTCTCTGTACAGCGTCTGGATAGGGAACACTCTCTGTATACAGTCTGAACAGGGAACACGCTCTGTACACCGCCTGGACAGTAAACACTCTCTTTACACAATCTGGGCAGTGAACACTCCTTGTACATAGTATGGACAGTGAACACTCTCTGTCCATTGTCTGTACAGTGAAAACTCTCAGTATTCAGTCTGGACAGAGAACATTCTCTGTACGCAGTCTGGACAGGGAACACTCTCTGTACACAGTATGGACAAAGAACACGCTCTGTACATTGTCTACACAGTCTGGACAGTGAACACTTTCTGTACACCGTCTGGACATGGAACACTCTCTGTACACCGTCTGGCCAGGGAACACTCTCTGTACAGAGTCTGGACAGTGAACAATCTCTGTACATTGTCTGTACAGTGAAAAATCTCTGCACACAGTATGGACAGTGACCACTCTCTGTACACAGTCTGGATAGTGAACACTCTCTGCACACAGTCTGGACAGTGAAACTTCTCTGTACAGAGTCTGAACAGGGAACACTCTCTGTACACCGTCTGGACAGTGAACAATCTCTGTATACAGTCTGGACAGTGAACATTCTCTGTACACAATATGGACAGTGAACACTCTCTGTACACAGTCAGGGCAGGGAACACTCTCTATAAACAGTCTAGACAGTTAACACTCTCTATACAGACTCTGGACAGTGAACAATCTCTGTACACAGTCTCGACAGTGAACACTCCCTGTACACATTCTGGAGAGTGAACAGCCTTTGTACAGAGTCTGGACAGGGAACACTCTCTATACACAGTCTTTACAGTTAACACTCTCTGTACATTTTCTGGACAGTGAACACTCTCTGTACAGCGTCTGGACAGGGAACACTCTCTGTATACAGTCTGAACAGGGAACACTCTCTGTACACCGCCTGCACAGTAAACACTCTCTTTACACAATCTGTGCAGTGAACACTCCTTGTACATAGTATGGACAGTGAATACTCTCTGTCCATTGTCTGTACAGTGAAAACTCTCAGTATTCAGTCTGGACAGAGAACATTCTCTGTACGCAGTCTGAACAGGGAACACTCTCTGTACACAGTATGGACAGTGAACACGCTCTGTACATTGTCTACACAGTCTGGACAGTGAACACTCTCTGTACACCGTCTGGACATGGAACACTCTCTGTACACCGTCTGGCCAGGGAACTCTCTCTGTACAGAGTCTGGACAGTGAACAATCTCTGTACACAGTCTCGACAGTGAACACTCCCTGTACACAGTCTGGACAGTGAACAGCCTTTGTACAGAGTCTGGGCAGGGAACACTCTCTATACACAGTCTGGACAGTGAACACGCTCTGTACATTGTCTACTCAGTCTGGACAGTGAACAGTCCCTGTACACAGTCTGGACAGTGAACAATCTCAGTACAGAGTCTGGACAGGGAACACTCTCTATACAAAGTCTGTACAGTGAACACACTCTGTACACCGTCTGGCCAGGGAACTCTCTCTGTACAGAGTCTGGACAGTGAACAATTTCTGTACACAGTCTGGACAGTGAACACTCTCTGTACACTGTCTGGACAGGGAACACTCTGTGTACAGAGTCTGCACAGTGAACACTCTCTGTAAATTGCCTGGACAGTGAAAAATCTCTGTATTCAGTCTGGACAGAGAACATTCTCTGTACACAGTATGGACAGTGAACACTCTCTGTGGACTGTCTGGACAGTGAACACTCTCTGTACATTTTCTGGACAGTGAACACTCTCTGTACACAGTCTGGACAGGGAACACTCTCTGTACACCGTCTGGATAGTGAACAATCTCTGTATAAAGTCTGGACAGTGAACATTCTCTGTACACAGTATGGACAGTGAACACTCTCTGTACACAGTCAGGGCAGGGAACACTCTCTGTACACAGTCTGGACAATGAACACTCTCTGTAAACAGTCTAGACAGTCAACACTCTTTGTACAGACTCTGTACAGTGAACAATCTCTGTACACAGTCTCGACAGTGAACACTTCCTGTACACAGTCTGGACAGTGAACAGCCTTTGTACAGAGTCTGGGCAGGGAACACTCTCTATACACAGTCTTTACAGTTAACACTCTCTGTACACAGTCTGGACAGTGAACACTCTCTGTGGACTGCCTGGACAGTGAACACTCTCTGTACATTTTCTGGACAGTGAACACTCTCTGTACAGCGTCTTGACAGGGAACACTCTCTGTATACAGTCTGAACAGGGAACACTCTCTGTACACCGCCTGGACAGTGAACACTCTCTGTACACAATCTGGGCAGTGAACACTCCTTGTACATAGTATAGACAGTGAACACTCTCTGTTCATTGTCTGTACAGTGAAAACTCTCTGTATTCAGTCCGGACAGAGAACATTCTCTGTACGCAGTCTGGACAGGGAACACTCTCTGTACACAGTATGGACAGTGAACACGCTCTGTACATTGTCTACACAGTCTGGACAGTGAACAGTCCCTGTACACAGTCTGGACAGTGAACAATCTCAGTACGGAGTCTGGACAGGGAACACTCTCTATACAAAGTCTGTACAGTGAACACACTCAGTACACAGTCTGGACTGTGAACACTCTCTGTACACTGTCTGGACAGGGAACACTCTCTGTACACAGTATGGACAATGAACACTCTCTGTAGATTGTCTGGACAGTGAAAAATCTCCGTATTCAGTCTGGACAGTGAAAAATTTCTGTACACAGTCTGGACAGTGAACACTCCCTGTACACAGTCTGGACAGTGAACAATCTCAGTACAGAGTCTGGACAGGGAACACTCTCTATACACTGTCTGGACAGGGAACACTCTTTGTAAACAATATGGACAGTGAACACTCTCTGTACATTGTCTGGACAGTGAAAAATCTCCGTATTCAGTCTGGACAGAGAACTTTCCATGTACGCAGTCTCGATAGGGAACACTCTCTGTACACCGTCTGGGCAGGGAACACTCTCTGTACACTGTCTGGACAGGGAAAACTCTCTGTACACAGTATGGACAGTGAACCCTCTCTGTACACAGTCAGGACATGCAACACTCTCTGTGCGCAGTCCAGACAAAGAACACTCTCTGTAAACAGTCTGGACAGTGATCACTCTCTGTACAGAGTCTGGACAGCGAACAATCTCTGTACATATTCTGGACAGTGAACACTCCCTGTACACAGTCTGGACAGGGAACACTCTCTACACACAGTCTGGACAGTGAACACTCTCTGTAAACTGTCTGGACAGGGAACACTCTCTGTACACAGTATGGACAGTGAACACTCTCTGTACATTGTCTGGACAGTGAAAAGTCTCTGCACACAGTATGGACAGTGACCACTCTCTGTACACAGTCTGGATAGTGAACACTCTCTGCACACAGTCTGGACAGTGAAACTTCTCTGTACAGAGTCTGAACAGGGAACACTCTCTGTACACCGTCTGGACAGTGAACAATCTCTGTATACAGTCTGGACAGTGAACATTCTCTGTACACAGTATGGACAGTGAACACTCTCTGTACACAGTCAGGGCAGGGAACACTCTCTATAAACAGTCTAGACAGTTAACACTCTCTATACAGACTCTGGACAGTGAACAATCTCTATACACAGTCTTTACAGTTAACACTCTCTGTACACAGTCTGGACAGTGAACACTCTCTGTGGACTGTCTGGACAGTGAACACTCTCTGTACATTTTCTGGACAGTGAACACTCTCTGTACAGCGTCTGGATAGGGAACACTCTCTGTATACAGTCTGAACAGGGAACACGCTCTGTACACCGCCTGGACAGTAAACACTCTCTTTACACAATCTGGGCAGTGAACACTCCTTGTACATAGTATGGACAGTGAACACTCTCTGTCCATTGTCTGTACAGTGAAAACTCTCAGTATTCAGTCTGGACAGAGAACATTCTCTGTACGCAGTCAGGACAGGGAGCACTCTCTGTACACAGTATGGACAGTGAACACGCTCTGTACATTGTCTACACAGTCTGTACAGTGAACACTCTCTGTACACCGTCTAGACATGGAACACACTCTGTACACCGTCTGGCCAGGGAACTCTCTCTGTACAGAGTGTGTACAGTGAACAATTTCTGTACACAGTCTGGACAGTGAACAGTGGCTGTACACAGTCTGGACAGTGAACACTCTCTGTACACTGTCTGGACAGGGAACACTCTCTGTACACAGTCTGGACAGTGAACACTCTCTGTAGATTGTCTGGACAGTGAAAAATCTCCGTATTCAGTCTGGACAGTGAACAATTCTGTACACAGTCTGGACAGTGAACACTCCCTGTACACAGTCTGGACAGTGAACAATCTCAGTACAGAGTCTGGACAGGGAACACTCTCTAAACACTGTCTGGACAGGGAACACTCTTTGTAAACAATATGGACAGTGAACACTCTCTGTATATTGTCTGGACAGTGAAATTTCTTAGTATTCAGTCTGGACAGAGAACATTCTCTGTACGCAGTCTGGACAGGGAACACTCTCTGTACACATTGTGGACTGTGAACAATCTCTGTAGATTGTCTACACAGTCTGGACAGGGAACACTCTCTGTACACAGTGTGGACTGTGAACACTCTCTGTTGATTGTCTACACAGTCTGGACAGGGAACACTCTCTGTACACCGTCTGGAAAGGGAACGCTCTCTGTATACAATCTGGACCGTGAACACTCTGTGTATAGAGTCTGGACAGTGAACACTCTCTGTAAATTGCCTGGACAGTGAAAAATCTCTGTATTCAGTCTGGACAGAGAACATTCTCTGTACACAGTATGGACAGGGAACACTCTCTGTACACTGTCTGAACAGGGAACACTCTCTGTCACCGTCTGGACAGTGAGCAATCTCTGTATACAGTCTGGACCGTGAACATTCTCTGTAAACAGTATGGACAGTAAACACGCTCTGTACACAGTCAGGGCAGGGAACACTCTCTATACACAGTCTGGACAATGAATACACTCTGTAAACAGTCTAGACAGTCAACATTCTCTGTACAGACTCTGGACAGTGAACACTCTCTGTGCACAGTCCAGACAGTGAACAATCTCTGTACACAGTCAGGACAGGGAAGACTCTCTGTACAACGTCTGGACAGTGAACACTGTCTGTACACATTTTGGACAGAGAACACTCTCTGTACACAGTCTGAACAGGAAACACTCTCTGTACACCGTTTGGACAGTGAACACTCTCTGTACAGTCTGGACAATGAACATTCTCTGTACACAGTCTGTACAGGGAACACTCTCTGTACACAGTATGGACAGTGAATACTCTTTGGACATAGTATAGACAGTGAACACTCTCTGTACATTGTCTGGACAGTGAAATCTCTTAGTATTCAGTCTGGACAGAGAACATTCTCTGTACGCAGTCTGGACAGGGAATACTCTCTGTACACAGTATGGACTGTGAACACTCTCTGTAGATTGTCTACACAGTCTGGACAGGGAACACTCTCTGTACACCGTCTGGACATAGAATACTCTCTGTACACCGTCTGGACAGGGAACACTCTCTGTATACAATCTGGACCGTGAACACTGTCTGTACACAGTATGGACAGTGAACACTCTCTGAACACATTCAGGGCAGGGACCACTCACTATACACAGTCTGGACAATGAACACTCTCTGTAAACAGTCTAGGCAGTCAACACTCTCTGTACAGACTCTGCACAGTGAACACTCTCTGTACAATGTCTGGACAGTGAACACACTCTGTGCACAGTCCAGACAGTGAGCAATCTCTGTACACAGTCAGGACAGGGAAGACTCTCTGTACAAAGTCTGGACAGTGAACACTGTCTGTACACATTTTGGACAGAGAAAACTCTCTGTACACAGTCTGAACAAGGAACACTCTCTGTACACAGTCTGGAAAACGAACACTCTCTGTAAACAGTCGGGACAGTGAACACTCTGTGTGCAGAGTCTGGACAGTGAACACTCTCTGTAAATTGCCTCGACAGTGAAAAATCTCTGTATTCAGTCTGGACAGAGAACATTTTCTGTACACAGTATGGACAGTGAACACTGTCTGTACATTTTCTGGACAGTGAGCACTCTCTGTACACCGTCTGGACAGGGACACTCTCTGTACACAGTCTGAACAGGGAACACTCTCTGTACACCGTCTGGACAGTGAACAATCTCTGTATACAGTCTGGACAGTGAACATTCTCTGTACACAGTATGGGCAGAGAACACTCTCTGTACACAGTCAGGGCAGGGAACACTCTCTATACACAGTCTGGACAGTGAACACTCTCTGTAAACAGTCTAGACAGTCAACACTCTCTGTACATTTTCTGGACAGTGAACACTCTCTGTACAGCGTCTGCACAGGGAACACTCTCTGTATACAATCTGGGCAGTGAACACTCCTTGTACATAGTATAGACAGTGAACACTCTCTGTTCATTGTCTGTACAGTGAAAACTCTCAGTATTCAGTCAGGACAGAGAACATTCTCTGTACGCAGTCTGGACAGGGAACACTCTCTGTACACAGTATGGACAGTGAAAACGCTCTGTACATTGTCTACACAGTCTGGACAGTGAACAGTCCCTGTACACAGTCTTGACAGTGAACAATCTCAGTACAGAGTCTGGACAGGGAACACTCTCTATACACAGTCTGCACAGTGAACACACTCTGTACACAGTCTGGACTGTGAACACTCTCTGTACACTGTCTGGACAGGGAACACTCTCTGTACACAGAATGGACAGTGAACACTCTCTGTAGATTGTCTGGACAGTGAAAAATCTCCGTATTCAGTCTGGACAGTGAACAATTTCTGTACACAGTCTGGACAGTGAACACGCCCTGTACACAGTCTGGACAGTGAACAATCTCAGTACAGAGTCTGGACAGGGAACACTCTCTATACACTGCTGGACAGGGAACACTCTTTGTAAACAATATGGACAGTGAACACTCTCTGTACATTGTCTGGACAGTGAAAAATCTCCGTATTCAGTCTGGACAGGGAAAACTCTCTGTACACAGTATGGACAGTGAACCCTCTCTGTACACAGTCAGGACAGGGAACACTCTCTTATACACAGTCTGGACAATGAACACTCTCTGTAAACAGTCTAGACAGTCAACACTCTCTGCCCAGTCTCTGGACAGTGAACACTCTCTGTGCACAGTCCAGACAGTGAACAATCTCTGTACAAAGTCAGGACAGGGAAGACTCTCTGTACACCGTTTGGACAGTGAACACTCTCTGTACAGTCTGGGCAGTGAAAATTCTCTGTACACAGTCTGTACAGGGAACACTCTCTGTACACAGTATGGACAGTGAATACTCTTTGGACATAGTATGGACCGTGAACACTCTCTGTACATTGTCTGGACAGTGAAATCTCTTAGTATTCAGTCTGGACAGAGAACATTCTTTGTACGCAGTCTGGACAGGGAATACTCTCTGTACACAGTGTGGACTGTGAACACTCTCTGTTGATTGTCTACACAGTCTGGACAGGGAACACTCTCTGTACACCGTCTGGACAGTGAACAATCTCTGTATACAGTCTGGACAGTGAACATTCTCTGTACACACTATGGACAGTGAACACTCTCTGTACACAGTCAGCGCAGGGAACACTCTCTATACACAGTCTGGACAATGAACACTCTCTGTAAACAGTCTAGACAGTCAACACTCTCTGTACAAACTCTGGACAGTGAACAATCTCTGCCACAGTCTCGACAGTGAACACTCCCTGTACACAGTCTGGACAGTGAACAGCCTCTGTACAGAGTCTGGACAGGGAACACTCTCTATATAAAGTCTTTACAGTTAACACTCTCTGTACACAGTCTGGACAGTGAACACTCTCTGTGGACTGCCTGGACAGTGAACACTCTCTGTACATTTTCTGGACAGTGAACACTCTCTGTACACCGTCTGGACAGGGATCACTCTCTGTACACAGTCTGAACAGGGAACACTCTCTGTACACCGTCTAGACAGTGAACAATCTCTGTATACAGTCTGGACAGTGAACATTCTCTGTACACAGTATGGACAGTGAACACTCTCTGTACACAGTCAGGGCAGGGAAGACTCTCTATACACAGTCTGGACAATGAACACTCTCTGTAAACAGTCTAGACAGTCAACACTCTCTGTAAAGTCTCTGGACAGTGAACAATCTCTGTACACAGTCTCGACAGTGAACACTCTCTGTCCATTGTCTGTACAGTGAACAGTCCCTGTACACAGTCTGGACAGTGAACAATCTCAGTACAGATTCTGGACAGGGAACACTCTCTATACACAGTATGGACAGTGAACACTCTCTGTACACCGTCTGGACATGGAACACTCTCTGTACACCGTCTGGACAGGGAACTCTCTCTGTACAGAGTCTGGACAGTGAACAATTTCTGCACACAGTCTGCACAGTGAACACACTCTGTACACAGTTTGGACTGTGAACACTCTCTGTACACTGTCTGGACAGGGAACACTCTCTGTACATATTATGGACAGTGAACACTCTCTGTAGATTGTCTGGACAGTGAAAAATCTCCGTATTCAGTCTGAACAGTGAACAATTTCTATTCACCGTCTGGACAGTGAACACTCCCTGTACACAGTATGGACAGTGAACAATCTCAGTACAGAGTCTGGACAGGGAACACTCTCTATAAACTGTCTGGACAGGGAACACACTTTGTAAACAATATGCACAGTGAAAACGCTCTGTACATTGTCTGGACAGTGAAAAATCTCCGTATTCAGTCTGGACAGAGAACATTCGCTGTACGCAGTCTCGACAGGGAACACCCTCTGTGCACCGTCTGGGCAGGTAACACTCTCTGTACACTGTCTGGACAGGGAAAACTCTCTGTACACAGTATGGACAGTGAACCCTCTCCGTACACAGTCAGGGCATGCAACATTCTCTGTACGCAGTCCGGATAAAGAACACTCTCTTTAAACATTCTGGACAGTGGCCACTCTCTGTACAGAGTCTGGACAGCGAACAATCTCTGTACATATTCTGGACAGTGAACACTCCCTGTACACAGTCTGGATAGGGAACACTCTCTACACACAGTCTGGACAGTGAACACTCTCTGTAAACTGTCTGGACAGGGAACACTCTCTGTACACAGTATGGACAGTGAACACTCTCTGTAAACAGTCTAGACAGTCAACACTCTCTGTACAGTCTCTGGACAGTGAACACTCTCTGTGCACAGTCCAGACAGTGAACAATCTCTGTACAAAGTCAGGACAGGGAAGACTCTCTGTACACCGTTTGGACAGTGAACACTCTCTGTACAGTCTGGCCAGTGAAAATTCTCTGTACACAGTCTGTACAGGGAACACTCTCTGTACACAGTATGGACAGTGAATACTCTTTGGACATAGTATGGACCGTGAACACTCTCTGTACATTGTCTGGACAGTGAAATCTCTTAGTATTCAGTCTGGACAGAGAACATTCTTTGTACGCAGTCTGGACAGGGAATACTCTCTGTACACAGTGTGGACTGTGAACACTCTCTGTTGATTGTCTACACAGTCTGGACAGGGAACACTCTCTGTACACCGTCTGGACAGTGAACATTCTCTGTACACACTATGGACAGTGAACACTCTCTGTACACAGTCAGCGCAGGGAACACTCTCTATACACAGTCTGGACAATGAACACTCTCTGTAAACAGTCTAGACAGTCAACACTCTCTGTACAAACTCTGGACAGTGAACAATCTCTGCCACAGTCTCGACAGTGAACACTCCCTGTACACAGTCTGGACAGTGAACAGCCTCTGTACAGAGTCTGGACAGGGAACACTCTCTATATAAAGTCTTTACAGTTAACACTCTCTGTACACAGTCTGGACAGTGAACACTCTCTGTGGACTGTCTGGACAGTGAACACTCTCTGTACATTTTCTGGACAGTGAACACTCTCTGTACACCGTCTGGACAGGGATCACTCTCTGTACACAGTCTGAACAGGGAACACTCTCTGTACACCGTCTAGACAGTGAACAATCTCTGTATACAGTCTGGACAGTGAACATTCTCTGTACACAGTATGGACAGTGAACACTCTCTGTACACAGTCAGGGCAGGGAAGACTCTCTATACACAGTCTGGACAATGAACACTCTCTGTAAACAGTCTAGACAGTCAACACTCTCTGTAAAGTCTCTGGACAGTGAACAATCTCTGTACACAGTCTCGACAGTGAACACTCTCTGTCCATTGTCTGTACAGTGAACAGTCCCTGTACACAGTCTGGACAGTGAACAATCTCAGTACAGATTCTGGACAGGGAACACTCTCTATACACAGTATGGACAGTGAACACTCTCTGTACACCGTCTGGACATGGAACACTCTCTGTACACCGTCTGGACAGGGAACTCTCTCTGTACAGAGTCTGGACAGTGAACAATTTCTGCACACAGTCTGCACAGTGAACACACTCTGTACACAGTTTGGACTGTGAACACTCTCTGTACACTGTCTGGACAGGGAACACTCTCTGTACACATTATGGACAGTGAACACTCTCTGTAGATTGTCTGGACAGTGAAAAATCTCCGTATTCAGTCTGAACAGTGAACAATTTCTATTCACCGTCTGGACAGTGAACACTCCCTGTACACAGTATGGACAGTGAACAATCTCAGTACAGAGTCTGGACAGGGAACACTCTCTATAAACTGTCTGGACAGGGAACACACTTTGTAAACAATATGAACAGTGAAAACGCTCTGTACATTGTCTGGACAGTGAAAAATCTCCGTATTCAGTCTGGACAGAGAACATTCTCTGTACGCAGTCTCGACAGGGAACACTCTCTGTACACCGTCTGGGCAGGTAACACTCTCTGTACACTGTCTGGACAGTGAACCCTCTCCGTACACAGTCAGGGCATGCAACATTCTCTGTACGCAGTCCGGATAAAGAACACTCTCTTTAAACAGTCTGGACAGTGATCACTCTCTGTACAGAGTCTGGACAGCGAACAATCTCTGTACATATTCTGGACAGTGAACACTCCCTGTACACAGTCTGGACAGGGAACACTCTCTACACACAGTCTGGACAGTGAACACTCTCTGTAAACTGTCTGGACAGGGAACACGCTCTGTACACAGTATGGACAGTGAACACTCTCTGTACATTGTCTGGACAGTGAAAAATCTCTGCACACAGTAAGGACAGTGACCACTCTCTGTACACAGTCTGGATAGTGAACACTCTCTGCACACAGTCTGGACAGGGAGCACACACTGTACACAATCTGGACAGTAAGCACTCTCTGTATATCGTCTGTACAGGGAACAATCTCTGTACACCCTATGGGCAGTGAACACTCTCTGTACATTGTCTAGACAGTGAAAACTCTCTGTACACACTCTGGACAGTGAACACTCTCTGCACACATTATGGACAGTGGATACTCTCTGTAAACAGTCTGGACAGTGAACACTCTCTGCACACAGTCTGGACAGTGAAACTTCTCTGTACGGAGTCTGAACAGGGAACACTCTCTGTACACCGTCTGGACAGTGAACAATCTCTGTATGCAGTCTGCACCGTGAACATTCTCTGTAAACAGTCTAGACAGTCAACACTCTCTGTACAGACTCTGGACAGTGAACAGCCTCTGTACACAGTCTGGACAGTGAACACTCTCTGTGGACTGTCTGGACAGTGAACACTCTCTGTACATTTTCTGGACAGTGAACACTCCCTGTACACAGTCTGGACAGTGAACAGCCTCTGTACAGAGTCTGGACAGGGAACACTCTCTATACACAGTCTTTACAGTTAACAATCTCTGTACACAGTCTGGACAGTGAACACTCTCTGTGGACTGTCTGGACAGTGAACACTCTCTGTACATTTTCTGGACAGTGAACACTCTCTGTACAGCGTCTGGACAGGGAACACTCTCTGTATACAGTCTGAACAGGGAACACTCTCTGTACACCTCCTGGACAGTGAACACTCTCTGCACACAATCTGGGCAGTGAACACTCCTTGTACATAGTATGGACAGTGAACACTCTCTGTCCATTGTCTGTACAGTGAAAACTCTCAGTATTCAGTCTGGACAGAGAACATTCTCTGTACGCAGTCTGGACAGGGAACACTCTCTGTACACAGTATGGACAGTGAACACGCTCTGTACATTGTCTACACAGTCTGGACAGTGAACACTCTCTGTACACCGTCTGGACATGGAACACTCTCTGTACACCGTCTGGACAGGGAACTCTCTCTGTACAGATTCTGGACAGTGAACAATTTCTGTACACAGTCTGGACAGTGAACAGTCCCTGTACACAGTCTGGACAGTGAACAATCTCAGTACAGAGTCTGGACAGGGAACACTGTCTATACACAGTCTGCACAGTGAACACAGTCTGTACACAGTTTGGACTGTGAACACTCTCTGTACACTGTCTGGACAGGGAACACTCACTGTACACAGTATGGACAGTGAACACTCTCTGTAGATTGTCTGGACAGTGAAAAATCTCCGTATTCAGTCTGGACAATGAACAATTTCTGTACACAGTCTGGACAGTGAACACTCCCTGTACACAGTCTGGACATTGAACAATCTCAGTACAGAGTCTGTACAGGGAACACTCTCTATACACTGTCTGGACAGGGAACACTCTTTGTAAACAATATGGACAGTGAACACTCTCTGTACATTGTCTGGACAGTGAAAAATCTCCGTATTCAGTCTGGACAGAGAACATTCTCTCTACGCAGTCCCGATAGGGAACACTCTCTGTACACCGTCTGGGCAGGGAACAATCTCTGTACATATTCTGGACAGTGAACACTCCCTGTACACAGTCTGGACAGGGAACACTCTCTACACAGTCTGAACAGTGAACACTCTCTGTAAACTGTCTGGACAGGGAACACTCTCTGTACACAGTATGGACAGTGAACACTCTCTGTACATTGTCTGGACAGTGAAAAATCTCTGCACAAAGTATGGACAGTGACCACTCTCTGTACACAGTCTGAATAGTGAACACTCTCTGCACACAGTCTGGACAGGGAACACACACTGTACACAATCTAGACAGTGAGCACTCTCTGTATATCGTCTGTACAGGGAACAATCTCTGTACACCGTATGGGCAGTGAACACTCTCTGTACACTGTCTAGACAGTGAAAACTCTCTGTACACAGTCTGGACAGTGACAACTCTCTGCGCACATTATGGACAGTGGATACTCTCTGTACACAGTCTGGACAGTGAACACTCTCTGCACACAGTCTGGACAGTGAAACTTCTCTGTACGGAGTCTGAACAGGGAACACTCTCTGTACACCGTCTGGACAGTGAACAATCTCTGTATACAGTCTGGACAGTGAACATTCTCTGTAAACAGTCTAGACAGTCAACACTCTCTGTACAGACTCTGGGCAGTGAACAATCTCTGCCACAGTCTCGACAGGGAACACTCCTTGTACACAGTCTGGACAGTGAACAGCCTCTGTACAGAGTCTGGACAGGGAACACTCTCTATACACAGTCTTTACAGTTAACAATCTCTGTACACAGTCTGGACAGTGAACACTCTCTGTGGACTGTCTGGACAGTGAACACTCTCTGTACATTTTCTGGACAGTGAACACTCTCTGTGCAGCGTCTGGACAGGGAACACTCTCTGTATACAGTCTGAACAGGGAACACTCTCTGTACACCTCCTGGACAGTGAACACTCTCTGTACACAATCTGGGCAGTGAACACGCCTTGTACATAGTATGGACAGTGAACACTCTCTGTCCATTGTCTGTACAGTGAAAACTCTCAGTATTCAGTCTGGACAGAGAACATTCTCTGTACGCAGTCTGGACAGGGAACACTCTCTGTACACAGTATGGACAGTGAAAACGCTCTGTACATTGTCTACACAGTCTGGACAGTGAACACTCTCTGTACACCGTCTGGACATGGAACACTCTCTGTACACCGTCTGGACAGGGAACTCTCTCTGTACAGATTCTGGACAGTGAACAATTTCTGTACACAGTCTGGACAGTGAACAGTCCCTGTACACAGTCTGGACAGTGAACAATCTCAGTACAGAGTCTGGACAGGGAACACTGTCTATACACAGTCTGCACAGTGAACACAGTCTGTACACAGTTTGGACTGTGAACACTCTCTGTACACTGTCTGGACAGGGAACACTCACTGTACACAGTATGGACAGTGAACACTCTCTGTAGATTGTCTGGACAGTGAAAAATCTCCGTATTCAGTCTGGACAATGAACAATTTCTGTACACAGTCTGGACAGTGAACACTCCCTGTACACAGTCTGGACATTGAACAATCTCAGTACAGAGTCTGTACAGGGAACACTCTCTATACACTGTCTGGACAGGGAACACTCTTTGTAAACAATATGGACAGTGAACACTCTCTGTACATTGTCTGGACAGTGAAAAATCTCCGTATTCAGTCTGGACAGAGAACATTCTCTCTACGCAGTCTCGATAGGGAACACTCTCTGTACACCGTCTGGGCAGGGAACAATCTCTGTACATATTCTGGACAGTGAACACTCCCTGTACACAGTCTGGACAGGGAACACTCTCTACACAGTCTGAACAGTGAACACTCTCTGTAAACTATCTGGACAGGGAACACTCTCTGTACACAGTATGGACAGTGAACACTCTCTGTACATTGTCTGGACAGTGAAAAATCTCTGCACAAAGTATGGACAGTGACCACTCTCTGTACACAGTCTGAATAGTGAACACTCTCTGCACACAGTCTGGACAGGGAACACACACTGTACACAATCTAGACAGTGAGCACTCTCTGTATATCGTCTGTACAGGGAACAATCTCTGTACACCGTATGGGCAGTGAACACTCTCTGTACACTGTCTAGACAGTGAAAACTCTCTGTACACAGTCTGGACAGTGACAACTCTCTGCACACATTATGGACAGTGGATACTCTCTGTACACAGTCTGGACAGTGAACACTCTCTGCACACAGTCTGGACAGTGAAACTTCTCTGTACGGAGTCTGAACAGGGAACACTCTCTGTACACCGTCTGGACAGTGAACAATCTCTGTATACAGTCTGGACAGTGAACATTCTCTGTAAACAGTCTAGACAGTCAACACTCTCTGTACAGACTCTGGGCAGTGAACAATCTCTGCCACAGTCTCGACAGGGAACACTCCTTGTACACAGTCTGGACAGTGAACAGCCTCTGTACAGAGTCTGGACAGGGAACACTCTCTATACACAGTCTTTACAGTTAACAATCTCTGTACACAGTCTGGACAGTGAACACTCTCTGTGGACTGTCTGGACAGTGAACACTCTCTGTACATTTTCTGGACAGTGAACACTCTCTGTACAGCGTCTGGACAGGGAACACTCTCTGTATACAGTCTGAACAGGGAACACTCTCTGTACACCTCCTGGACAGTGAACACTCTCTGTACACAATCTGGGCAGTGAACACGCCCTGTACATAGTATGGACAGTGAACACTCTCTGTCCATTGTCTGTACAGTGAAAACTCTCAGTATTCAGTCTGGACAGAGAACATTCTCTGTACGCAGTCTGGACAGGGAACACTCTCTGTACACAGTATGGACAGTGAACACGCTCTGTACATTGTCTACACAGTCTAGACAGTGAAAACTCTCTGTACACAGTCTGGACAGTGAACACTCTCTGCACACATTATGGACAGTGGATACTCTCTGTACACAGTCTGGACAGTGAACACTCCCTGCACACAGTCTGGCCAGTGAACAGCCTCTGTACAGAGTCTGGACAGGGAACACTCTCTATACACAGTCTTTACAGTTAACACTCTCTGTACACAGTCTGGACAGTGAACACTCTCTGTACACCGTCTGGACAGGGAACACTCTCTGTACACAGTCTGAACAGGGAACACTCTCTGTACACCGTCTGGACAGTGAACAATCTCTGTATACAGTCTGGACGGTGAACATTCTATGTACACAGTATGGACAATGAACACTCTCTGTAAACAGTCAGGGCAGGGAACACTCTCTGTGCAGACTCTGGACAGTGAACACTCTCTGTACATTGTCTGGACAGTGAAATCTCTTAGTATTCAGTCTGGACAGAGAACATTCTCTGTACGCAGTCTGGACAGGGAACACTCTGTACACAGTGTGGATTGTGAACACTCTCTGTAGATTGTCTACACAGTCTGGACAGGGAACACTCTCTGTACACCGTCTGGACAGGGAACACTCTCTGTATGCAATCTAGACCGTGAACACTCTGTGTTCAGAGTCTGGACAGTGAACACTCTCTGTAAATTGCCTGGACAGTGAAAAATCTCTGCATTCAGTCTGGACAGAGAGCATTCTCTGTACACAGTATGGACAGTGAACACTCTCTGTACATTTTCTGGACAGTGAGCACTCTCTGTACACCGTCTGGACAGGGAACACTCTCTGTACACAGTCTGAACAGGGAACACTCTCTGTCACCGTCTGGACAGTGAGCAATCTCTGTATACAGTCTGGACCGTGAACATTCTCTGTAAACAGTATGGACAGTGAACACGCTCTGTACACAGTCAGGGCAGGGAACACTCTCTATACACAGTCTGGACAATGAATACTCTCTTTAAACAGTCTAGACAGTCAACACTCTCTGTACAGACTCTGGACAGTGAACACTCTCTGTGCACAGTCCAGACAGTGAACAATCTCTGTACACAGTCAGGACAGGGAAGACTCTCTGTACAACGTCTGGACAGTGAACACTGTCTGTACACATTTTGGACAGGGAACACTCTCTGTACACAGTCTGAACAGGGAACACTCTCTGTAAACCGTTTGGACAGTGAACACTCTCTGTACAGTCTGGACACTGAACATTCTCTGTACACAGTCTCTACAGGGAATACTCTCTGTACACAGTATGGACAGTGAATACTCTTTGGACATAGTATGGACAGTGAACACTCTCTGTACGTTGTCTGGACAGTGAAATCTCTTAGTATTCAGTCTGGACACAGAACATTCTCTGTACGCAGTCTGGACAGGGAATACTCTCTGTACAGAGTATGGACTGTGAACACTCTCTGTAGATTGTCTACACAGTCTGGACAGGGAACATTCTCTGTACACCGTCTGGACATGGAATACTCTCTGTACACCGTCTGGACAGGGAACACTCTCTGTATACAACCTGGACCGTGAGCACTCTCTGTACACAGTATGGACAGTGAACACTCTCTGTACACAGTCAGGGCAGGGAACACTCTCTATACACAGTCTGGACAATGAACACTCTCTGTAAACAGTCTAGGCAGTCAACATTCTCTGTATAGACTCTGGACATTGAACACTCTCTGTACAATGACTGGACTGTGAACACACTCTGTGCACAGTCCAGACAGTGAGCAATCTCTGTACACAGTCAGGACAGGGAAGACTCTCTGTACAAAGTCTGGACAGTGAACACTGTCTGTACACATTTTGGACAGAGAACACTCTCTGTACACAGTCTGAACAGGGAACACTATCTGTACACAGTCTGGAAATTGAACACTCTCTGTAAAAAGTCGGGACAGTGAGCACTCTGTGTACAGTGTCTGGATCAGTGAACACTCTCTGTACACAGTCTGAACAGGGAACACTCTCTGTACACCGTCTGGACAGTGAACACTCTCTGTGGACTGTCTGGACAGTGAACACTCTCTGTACATTTTCTGGACAGTGAACACTCTCTGTACACCAACTGGGCAGGGAACACTCTCTGGACACAGTCTGAACAGGGAACACTCTCTGTACACCGTCTGGACAGTGAACAATCTCTGTATACAGTCTGGACAGTGAACATTCTCTGTGCAGAGTATGGACAGTGAACACTCTCTGTACACAGTCAGGGCAGGGAACACTCTCTATACACAGTCTGGACAATGAACACTCTCTGTAAACAGTCTAGACAGTCAACACTCTCTGTACAGACTCTGGACAGTGAACAATCTCTGTACACAGTCTCGACAGTGAACACTCCCTGTACACAGTCTGGACAGTGAACACTCTCTGTACAACGTCTGGACAGTGAACACTGTCTGTACACATTTTGGACAGGGAACACTCTCTGTACACAGTCTGAACAGGGAACACTCTCTGTACACCGTTTGGACAGTGAACACTCTCTGTACAGTCTGGACAGTGAACATTCTCTGTACACAGTCTGTACAGGGAATACTCTCTGTACTCAGTATGGACAGTGAATACTCTTTGGACATAGTATGGACAGTGAACACTCTCTGTACATTGTCAGGACAGTGAAATCTCTTAGTATTCAGTCTGGACAGAGAACATTCTCTGTACGCAGTCTGGACAGGGAATACTCTCTGTACACAGTATGGACTGTGAACACTCTCTGTAGATTGTCTACACAGTCTGGACAGGGAACACTCTCTGTACACCGTCTGGACATGGAATACTCTCTGTACACCGTCTGGACAGGGAACACTCTCTGTATACAATCTGGACCGTGAACACTCTCTGTACACAGTATGGACAGTGAACACTCTCTGTGCACAGTCAGGGCAGGGAACACTCTCTATACACAGTCTGGACAATGAACACTCTCTGTAAACAGTCTAGGCAGTCAACATTCTCTGTACACAGTATGGACAGAGAACACTCTCTGTACACAGTCTGAACAGGGAGCACTCTCTGTACACAGTCTGGAAATTGAACACTCTCTGTAAAAAGTCGGGACAGTGAACACTCTGTGTACAGAGCCTGGACAGTGAACACTCTCTGTACATTGCCTGGACAGTGAAAAATCTCTGTATTCAGTCTGGACAGAGAACATTTTCTGTACACAGTATGGACAGTGATCACTCTCTGTACACGGTCTGGACAGGGAACACTCTCTGTACACAGTCTGAACAGGGAACACTCTCTGTAAACCGTCTGGACTGTGAACAATCACTGTACACAGTCTGGACACTGAACATTTTCTGTACACAGTATGGACAGTGAACACTCTCTGTACACATTAAGGACAGGGAACACTCTCTATACACAGACTGGACAATGAACACTCTCTGTAAACAATCCAGACAGTCAACACTCTCTGTACAGAGTCTGGACAGTGAACAATCTCTGTATACTGTCTGGACAGTGAACATTCTCTGTACACAGTATGGACAGTGAACACTCCCTGTACACAGTCTGGACAGTGAACAGCCTCTGTACAGAGTCTGGACAAGGAACACTCTCTGTACACAGTCTTTACAGTTAAAACTCTCTGTACACAGTCTGGACAGTGAACACTCTCTGTGGACTGTCTGGACAGTGAACACTCTCTGTACACCATCTGGACAGGGAACACTCTCTGTACACAGTCTGAACAGGGCACACTCTCTGTACACAGTCTGGACAGTGAGCAATCTCTGTATACAGTCTGGACAGTGAACATTCTCTGTGCACAGTATGGACAGTGAACTCTCTCTGTACACAGTCAGGGCAGGGAACACTCTCTATACACAGTCTGGACAATGAACACTCTCTGTAAACAGTCTAGACAGTCAACACTCTCTGTACAGACTCTGGACAGTGAACAATCTCTGTACACAGTCTCGACAGTGAACACTCCCTGTACACAGTCTGGACAGTGAACACTCTCTGTATACAGTCTGAACAGGGAACACTCTCTGTACACCGCGTGGACAGTGAACACTCTCTGTACACAATCTGTGCAGTCAACACTCCTTGTACATAGTTTGGACAGTGAACACTCTCTGTCCATTGTCTGTACAGTGAAAACTCTCAGTATTCAGTCTGGACAGAGAACATTCTCTGTACGCAGTCTGGACAGGGAACACTCTCTGTACACAGTATGGACAGTGAACACGCTCTGTACATTGTCTACACAGTCTGGACAGTGAACACTCTCTGTACACCGTCTGGACATGGAACACTCTCTGTACACCGTCTGGACAGGGAACTCTCTCTGTACAGAGTCTGGACAGTGAACAATTTCTGTACACAGTCTGGACAGTGAACAGTCCCTGTATACAGTCTGGACAGTGAACAATCTCAGTACAGAGTCTGGACAGGGAACACTCTCTATACAAAGTCGCACAGTGAAGACACTCTGTACACAGTCTGGACTGTGAACACTCTCTGTACACTGTTTGGACAGGGAACACTCTCTGTACACAGTATGGACAGTGAAAACTCTCTGTAGATTGTCTGGACAGTGAAAAATCTCCGTATTCTGTCTGGACAGTGAACAATTTCTGTACACAGTCTGGACAGTGAACACTCCCTGTACACAGTCTGGACAGTGAACAATCTCAGTACAGAGTCTGGACAGGGAACACTCTCTATACACTGTCTGGACAGGGAACACTCTTTGTAAACAATATGGACCGTGAACACTCTCTGTACACAGTATGGACAGTGAACACTCTTTGTACATAGTATGGACCGTGAACACTCTCTGTACACAGTATGGACAGTGAACACTCTCTGTACGAAGTCAGGACAGGGAACACTCTCTGTACAAAGTCTGGACAATGAACACTCTCTGTAAACAGACGGGACAGTGAACTCTCTCTGTACAGAGGCTGGAAAGTGAACACTTTCTGTACATTGCCTGGACAGTGAAACATCTCTGTATTCAGTCTGGACAGAGAACATTTTCTGTACACAGTATGGACAGTGAACACTCTCTGTACACATTAAGGACAGGGAACACTCTCTATACACAGTCTGGACAATGAACACTCTCTGTAAACAATCCAGACAGTCAACACTCTCTGTACAGAGTCTGGACAGTGAACAATCTCTGTACACAGTCGCGACAGTGAACACTCCCTGTACACAGTCTGGACAGTGAACAGTCTCTGTACAGAGTCTGGACAGGGAACACTTTCTATACACAGTATGGACAGTTTACACTCTCTGTACACAGTCTGGACAGTGAATACTCTCTGTGGACTGTCTGGACAGGGAACACTCTCTGCACACCGTCTGGACAGGGAACACTCTCTGTACACTGTCTGAACTGGGAACACTCTCCTGACACAGTCTGGACAATGAATACTCTCTGTAAACAGTCAGAATAGTGAACACTCTCTGTACAGAGTCTGGACAGTGAACAATCTCTGTACACAGTCTGGGCAGTGAACACTCCCTGTACACAGTCTGGACAGTGAACAATCTCAGTACAGAGTCTGGACAGGGAACACTCTCTATACACAGTCTGGACAGTGAACATTCTCTGCACAGTGTCTGGACAGTGAACACTCTCTGTACACTGTCTGGACAGGGAACACTCTCTGTACACAGCATGGACAGTGAACACTCTCTGTACATTGTCTGGACAGTGAAAAATCTCCGTATTCAGTCCAGACAGAGAAAATTTTCTGTACACAGTCTGGACAGGGAACACTCTCTATGCACTGTATGGACAGTAAACACTCTCTGTACACAGTATGTGCAGCGAACACTCTGTGTACATTGCCTGGACAGTGAAAAATCTCTGTATTCAGTCTGGACAGAGAACATTTTCCGTATTCAATCTGGACAGAGAACATTCTCTGTACACAGTATGGACAGTGAACACTCTCTGTACAGTTTCTGGACAGTGAACACTCTCTGTACACCGTCTGGACAGTGAACACTCCCTGTACACAGTCTGGACAGTGAACAATCTCAGTACAGAGTCTGGACAGGGAGCACTCTCTATACACTGTCTGGACAGGGAACACTCTTTGTAAACAATATGGACCGTGAACACTCTCTGTACACAGTATGGACCGTGAACAGTCTTTGTACACAGTATGGACCGTGAACACTCTCTGTACACAGTATGGACAGTGAACACTCTCTCTACGAAGTCAGGACAGGGAACACTCTCTGTACAAAGTCTGGACAATGAACACTCTCTGTAAACAGTCGGGACAGTGAACTCTCTCTGTACAGAGGCTGGAAAGTGAACACTTTCTGTACATTGCCTGGACAGTGAAAAATCTCTGTATTCAGTCTGGACAGAGAACATTTTCTGTACACAGTATGGACAGTGATTACTCTCTGTACATTTTCTGGACAGTGAACACTCTCTGAACAACGTCTGGGCAGGGAACACTGTCTGTACACAGTCTGAACAGGGAACACTCTCTGTAAACCGTCTGGACTGTGAACAATCTCTGTACACAGTCTGGACAGTGAACAATTTCTGTACACAGTCTGGACAGTGAACAGTCCCTGTATACAGTCTGGACAGTGAACAATCTCAGTACAGAGTCTGGACAGGGAACACTCTCTATACAAAGTCGCACAGTGAAGACACTCTGTACACAGTCTGGACTGTGAACACTCTCTGTACACTGTTTGGACAGGGAACACTCTCTGTACACAGTATGGACAGTGAAAACTCTCTGTAGATTGTCTGGACAGTGAAAAATCTCCGTATTCTGTCTGGACAGTGAACAATTTCTGTACACAGTCTGGACAGTGAACACTCCCTGTACACAGTCTGGACAGTGAACAATCTCAGTACAGAGTCTGGACAGGGAACACTCTCTATACACTGTCTGGACAGGGAACACTCTTTGTAAACAATATGGACCGTGAACACTCTCTGTACACAGTATGGACAGTGAACACTCTTTGTACATAGTATGGACCGTGAACACTCTCTGTACACAGTATGGACAGTGAACACTCTCTGTACGAAGTCAGGACAGGGAACACTCTCTGTACAAAGTCTGGACAATGAACACTCTCTGTAAACAGACGGGACAGTGAACTCTCTCTGTACAGAGGCTGGAAAGTGAACACTTTCTGTACATTGCCTGGACAGTGAAAAATCTCTGTATTCAGTCTGGACAGAGAACATTTTCTGTACACAGTATGGACAGTGAACACTCTCTGTACACATTAAGGACAGGGAACACTCTCTATACACAGTCTGGACAATGAACACTCTCTGTAAACAATCCAGACAGTCAACACTCTCTGTACAGAGTCTGGACAGTGAACAATCTCTGTACACAGTCGCGACAGTGAACACTCCCTGTACACAGTCTGGACAGTGAACAGTCTCTGTACAGAGTCTGGACAGGGAACACTTTCTATACACAGTATGGACAGTTTACACTCTCTGTACACAGTCTGGACAGTGAATACTCTCTGTGGACTGTCTGGACAGGGAACACTCTCTGCACACCGTCTGGACAGGGAACACTCTCTGTACACTGTCTGAACTGGGAACACTCTCCTGACACAGTCTGGACAATGAATACTCTCTGTAAACAGTCAGAATAGTGAACACTCTCTGTACAGAGTCTGGACAGTGAACAATCTCTGTACACAGTCTGGGCAGTGAACACTCCCTGTACACAGTCTGGACAGTGAACAATCTCAGTACAGAGTCTGGACAGGGAACACTCTCTATACACAGTCTGGACAGTGAACATTCTCTGCACAGTGTCTGGACAGTGAACACTCTCTGTACACTGTCTGGACAGGGAACACTCTCTGTACACAGCATGGACAGTGAACACTCTCTGTACATTGTCTGGACAGTGAAAAATCTCCGTATTCAGTCCAGACAGAGAAAATTTTCTGTACACAGTCTGGACAGGGAACACTCTCTATGCACTGTATGGACAGTAAACACTCTCTGTACACAGTATGTGCAGCGAACACTCTGTGTACATTGCCTGGACAGTGAAAAATCTCTGTATTCAGTCTGGACAGAGAACATTTTCCGTATTCAATCTGGACAGAGAACATTCTCTGTACACAGTATGGACAGTGAACACTCTCTGTACAGTTTCTGGACAGTGAACACTCTCTGTACACCGTCTGGACAGTGAACACTCCCTGTACACAGTCTGGACAGTGAACAATCTCAGTACAGAGTCTGGACAGGGAGCACTCTCTATACACTGTCTGGACAGGGAACACTCTTTGTAAACAATATGGACCGTGAACACTCTCTGTACACAGTATGGACCGTGAACAGTCTTTGTACACAGTATGGACCGTGAACACTCTCTGTACACAGTATGGACAGTGAACACTCTCTCTACGAAGTCAGGACAGGGAACACTCTCTGTACAAAGTCTGGACAATGAACACTCTCTGTAAACAGTCGGGACAGTGAACTCTCTCTGTACAGAGGCTGGAAAGTGAACACTTTCTGTACATTGCCTGGACAGTGAAAAATCTCTGTATTCAGTCTGGACAGAGAACATTTTCTGTACACAGTATGGACAGTGATTACTCTCTGTACATTTTCTGGACAGTGAACACTCTCTGAACAACGTCTGGGCAGGGAACACTGTCTGTACACAGTCTGAACAGGGAACACTCTCTGTAAACCGTCTGGACTGTGAACAATCTCTGTACACAGTCTGGACAGTGAACATTTTCTGTACACAGTATGGACAGTGAACACTCTCTGTACACATTAAGGACAGGGAACACTCTCTATACACAGTCTGGACAATGAACACTCTCTGTAAACAATCCAGACAGTCAACACACTCTATACAGAGTCTGGACAGTGAACAATCTCTGTACACAGTCGCGACAGTGAACACTCCCTGTACACAGTCTGGACAGTGAACAGTCTCTGTACAGAGTCTGGACAGGGAACACTTTCTATACACAGTCTGGACAGTTTACACTCTCTGTACACAGTCTGGACAGTGAACACTCTCTGTGGACTGTCTGGACAGGGAACACTCTCTGCACACCGTCTGGACAGGGAACACTCTCTGTACACTGTCTGAACTGGGAACACTCTCCTGACACAGTCTGGACAATGAATACTCTCTGTAAACAGTCAGAATAGTGAACACTCTCTGTACAGAGTCTGGACAGTGAACAATCTCTGTACACAGTCTGGGCAGTGAACACTCCCTGTACACAGTCTGGACAGTGAACAATCTCAGTACAGAGTCTGGACAGGGAACACTCTCTATACACAGTCTGGACAGTGAACATTCTCTGCACAGTGTCTGGACAGTGAACACTCTCTGTACACTGTCTGGACAGGGAACACTCTCTGTACACAGTATGGACAGTGAACACTCTCTGTACATTGTCTGGACAGTGAAAAATCTCCGTATTCAGTCCAGACAGAGAAAATTTTCTGTACACAGTCTGGACAGGGAACACTCTCTATGCACTGTATGGACAGTAAACACTCTCTGTACACAGTATGTGCAGCGAACACTCTGTGTACATTGCCTGGACAGTGAAAAATCTCTGTATTCAGTCTGGACAGAGAACATTTTCCGTATTCAATCTGGACAGAGAACATTCTCTGTACACAGTATGGACAGTGAACACTCTCTGTACAGTTTCTGGACAGTGAACACTCTCTGTACACCGTCTGGACAGGGAACACTCTCTGTACACAGTCTGAACAGGGAACACTCTCTGTACACCGTCTGGACGGTGAACAATCTGTGTACACATTCTGGACAGTGAACATTCTCTGCACACAGTCTGGACAGTGAACACTCTCTGTACACTGTCTGGGCAGGGAGCATTCTCTGTACATTGCCTGGACAGTGAAAAATCTCTGTATTCAGTCTGGACAGAGAACATTTTCCGTATTCAATCTGGACAGAGAACATTCTCTGTACACAGTATGGACAGTGAACACTCTCTGTACAGTTTCTGGACAGTGAACACTCTCTGTACACCGTCTGGACAGGAAACACTCTGTGTACACAGTCTGAACAGGGAACACTCCCTGTACACCGTCGAGACAGTGAACAATCTCTGTACACATTCTGGACAGTGAATATTCTCTGTACACAGTCTGGACAGTGAACACTCTCTGTACACTGTCTGGACATGGAACACTCTCTGTACACAGAATGGACAGTGAACTCTCTCTGTACATTGTCTGGACAGTGAAAAATCTCTGCACACAGTATGGACAGTGACCACTCTCTGCACACGTCTGGACAGGGAACACGCACTGTACACAATCTAGACAGTAAGCACTCTCTGTACACCGTCTGGACAGGAAACACTCTCTGTACACAGTCTGAACAGGGAACACTCTCTGTACACCGTCTGGACAGTGAACAATTTCTGTACACATTCTGGACAGTGAACAATCTCTGTACACAGTCTGGACAGTGAACACTCTCTGTACACTGTCTGGACAGTGAACACTCTCTGTACTGAGGCTGGAAAGTGAACTCTGTATACTGTCTGGACAGGGAACACTCTCTATAAACTGTATCGTCATTAAACACTCTCTGTACACAGTATGGACAGGGAACACTCTCTGTACATTGCCAGGACAGTGAAAAATCTCTGTATTCAGTCTGGACAGAGAACATTCTCTGTACACAGTATGGACAGTGAACACACTCTATACATTTTCCGGACAGTGAGCACTCTCTGTACACCGTCTGGACAGGGAACACTCTCTGTACACAGTCTGAACAGGGAACACTCTCTGTACACCGTATGGACAGTGAACAATCTCTGTATACTGTCTGGACAGTGAACAGCCTCTGTACAGAGTCTGGACAAGGAACACTCTCTATACACAGTCTTTACAGTTAAAGCTCTCTGTACACAGTCTGGACAGTGAACACTCTCTGTGGACTGTCTGGACAGTGAACACTCTCTGTACATTTTCTGGACAGTGAACACTCTCTGTACACCGTCTGGACGGTGAACAATCTCTGTACACATTCTGGACAGTGAACATTCTCTGTACACAGTCTGGACAGTGAACACTCTCTGTACACTGTCTGGACAGGGAACACTCTCTGTACACAGAATGGACAGTGAACACTCTCTGTACATTGTCTGGACAGTGAAAAATCTCTGCACACAGTATGGACAGTGACCACTCTCTGCACACGTCTGGACAGGGAATACGCACTGTACACAATCTAGACAGTAAGCACTCTCTGTACACCGTCTGGACAGGAAACACTCTCTGTACACAGTCTGAACAGGGAACACTCTCTGTACACCGTCTGGACAGTGAACAATTTCTGTACACATTCTGGACAGTGAACATTCTCTGTACACAGACTGGACCGTGAACACTCTCTGTACACTGTCTGGACAGTGAACACTCTCTGTACTGAGTCTGGACAGTGAACTCTGTATACTGTCTGGACAGGGGACACTCTCTATAAACTGTATCGTCATTAAACACTCTCTGTACACAGTATGGACAGGGAACACTCTCTGTACATTGCCTGGACAGTGAAAAATCTCTGTATTCAGTCTGGACAGAGAACATTCTCTGTACACAGTATGGACAGTGAACACTCTCTATACATTTTCTGGACAGTGAGCACTCTCTGTACACCGTCTGGACAGGGAACACTCTCTGTACACAGTCTGAACAGGGAACACTCTCTGTACACCGTCTGGACAGTGAACAATCTCTGTATACAGTCTGGACAGTGAACATTCTCTGTACACAGTATGGACAGTGAACACTCCCTGTACACAGTCTGGACAGTGAACAGCCTCTGTACAGAGTCTGGACAAGGAACACTCTCTATACACAGTCTTTACAGTTAAAACTCTCTGTACACAGTCTGGACAGTGAACACTCTCTGTGGACTGTCTGGACAGTGAACACTCTCTGTACATTTTCTGGACAGTGAACACTCTCTGTACACCATCTGGACAGGGAACACTCTCTGTACACAGTCTGAACAGGGCACACTCTCTGTACACCGTCTGGACAGTGAACAATCTCTGTATACAGTCTGGACAGTGAACATTCTCTGTGCACAGTATGGACAGTGAACACTCTCTGTACACTGTCTGGACAGGGAACACTCTCTGTACACAGAATGGACAGTGAACACTCTCTGTACATTGTCTGGACAGTGAAAAATCTCTGCACACAGTATGGACAGTGACCACTCTCTGCACACGTCTGGACAGGGAATACGCACTGTACACAATCTAGACAGTAAGCACTCTCTGTACACCGTCTGGACAGGAAACACTCTCTGTACACAGTCTGAACAGGGAACACTCTCTGTACACCGTCTGGACAGTGAACAATTTCTGTACACATTCTGGACAGTGAACATTCTCTGTACACAGTCTGGACAGTGAACACTCTCTGTACACTGTCTGGACAGTGAACACTCTCTGTACTGAGTCTGGACAGTGAACTCTGTATACTGTCTGGACAGGGGACACTCTCTATAAACTGTATCGTCATTAAACACTCTCTGTACACAGTATGGACAGGGAACACTCTCTGTACATTGCCTGGACAGTGAAAAATCTCTGTATTCAGTCTGGACAGAGAACATTCTCTGTACACAGTATGGACAGTGAACACTCTCTATACATTTTCTGGACAGTGAGCACTCTCTGTACACCGTCTGGACAGGGAACACTCTCTGTACACAGTCTGAACAGGGAACACTCTCTGTACACCGTCTGGACAGTGAACAATCTCTGTATACAGTCTGGACAGTGAACATTCTCTGTACACAGTATGGACAGTGAACACTCCCTGTACACAGTCTGGACAGTGAACAGCCTCTGTACAGAGTCTGGACAAGGAACACTCTCTATACACAGTCTTTACAGTTAAAACTCTCTGTACACAGTCTGGACAGTGAACACTCTCTGTGGACTGTCTGGACAGTGAACACTCTCTGTACATTTTCTGGACAGTGAACACTCTCTGTACACCATCTGGACAGGGAACACTCTCTGTACACAGTCTGAACAGGGCACACTCTCTGTACACCGTCTGGACAGTGAACAATCTCTGTATACAGTCTGGACAGTGAACATTCTCTGTGCACAGTATGGACAGTGAACACTCTCTGTACACAGTCAGGGCAGGGAGCACTCTCTATACACAGTCTGGACAATGAACACTCTCTGTAAACAGTCTAGACAGTCAACACTCTCTGTACAGACTCTGGACAGTGAACAATCTCTGTACACAGTCTCGACAGTGAACACTCCCTGTACACAGTCTGGACAGTGAACAATCTGTACAGCGTCTGGACAGGGAACACTCTCTGTATACAGTCTGAACAGGGAACACTCTCTGTACACCGCGTGGACAGTGAACACTCTCTGTACACAATCTGTGCAGTGAACACTCCTTGTACATAGTATGGACAGTGAACACTCTCTGTCCATTGTCTGTACAGTGAAAACTCTCAGTATTCAGTCTGGACAGAGAACATTCTCTGTACGCAGTCTGGTCAGGGAACACTCTCTGTACACAGTATGGACAGTGAACACGCTCTGTACATTGTCTACACAGTCTGGACAGTGAACACTCTCTGTACACCGTCTGGACATGGAACACTCTCTGTACACCGTCTGGACAGGGAACTCTCTCTGTACAGAGTCTGGACAGTGAACAATTTCTGTACACAGTCTGGACAGTGAACAGTCCCTGTATACAGTCTGGACAGTTAACACTCTCTGTACACAGTCTGGACAGTGAACACTCTCTGTGGACTGTCTGGACAGGGAACACTCTCTGTATACAGTATGGACAGTGAACACTCTCTGTACATTTTCTGGACAGTGAACACTCTCTGCACACCGTCTGGACAGGGAACACTCTCTGTACACAGTCTGAACTGGGAACACTCTCCTGACACAGTCTGGACAATGAATACTGTCTGTAAACAGTCAGAATAATGAACACTCTCTGTACAGAGTCTGGACAGTGAACAATCTCTGTACACAGTCTGGACAGTGAACACTCCCTGTACACAGTCTGGACAGTGAACAATCTCAGTACAGAGTCTGGACAGGGAACACTCTCTATACACAGTCTTGACAGTGAACATTCTCTGCACAGAGTCTGGACAGTGAACACTCTCTGTACACTGTCTGGACAGGGAACACTCTCTGTACACAGTATGGACAGTGAACACTATCTGTACATTGTCTGGACAGTGAAAAATCTCCGTATTCAGTCCAGACAGAGAACATTTTCTGTACACAGTCTGGACAGGGAACACTCTCTATGCACTGTATGGACAGTAAACACTCTCTGTACACAGTATGTGCAGCGAACACTCTGTGTACATTGCCTGGACAGTGAAAAATCTCTGTATTCAGTCTGGACAGAGAACATTTTCCGTATTCAATCTGGACAGAGAACATTCTCTGTACACAGTATGGACTGTGAACACTCTCTGTACATCGTCTGGACAGTGAAAAATCTCCGTATTCAGTCTGGACAGAGAACATTTTCTGAACACTGTCTGTACAGGGAACACTCTCTATAAACTGTATCGACATTAAACACTCTCTGTACACAGTATGGACAGGGAACACTCTCTGTACATTGCCTGGACAGTGAAAAATCTCTGTATTCATTCTGGTCAGAGAACATTCTTTGTACACAGTATGGACAGTGAATACTCTCTGTACAGTTTCTGGTCAGTGAACACTCTCTGTACACCGTCTGGGCAGGAAAAACTCTCTGTACACAGTCTGAACAGGAACACTCTCTGTACACCGTCTGGACAGTGAACAATCTCTGTACACATTCTGGACAGTAAACATTCTCTGTACACAGTCTGGACAGTGAACACTCTCTGCACACGTCTGGACAGGGAATACACACTGTACACAATCTAGACAGTGAGCACTCTCTGTACACGGTCTGGACAGGAAACAGTCTCTGTACAGAGTCTGGACAGGGAACACTCTCTATACACAGTCTGGACAGTTAACACTCTCTGTACACAGTCTGGACAGTGAGCACTCTCTGTGGACTGTCTGGACAGGGAACACTCTCTGTACACAGTATGGACAGTGAACACTCTCTGTACATTTTCTGGACAGTGAACACTCTCTGCACACCGTCTGGACAGGGAACACTCTCTATACACAGTCTGAACTGGGAACACTCTCCTGACACAGTCTGGACAATGAATACCCTCTGTAAACAGTCAGAATAGTGAACACTCTCTGTACAGAGTCTGAACAATGAACAATCTCTGTACACACTCTGGACAGTGAAAACTCCCTGTACACAGTCTGGACAGTAAACCATCTCAGTACAGAGTCTGGACAGGGAACACTCTCTATACACAGTCTGGACAGTAAACCATCTCAGTACAGAGTCTGGACAGGGAACACTCTCTATACACAGTCTGGACAGTGAACACACTCTGTACAGAGTCTGAACAGTGAACACTCTCTGTACACTGTCTGGACAGGGAACACTCTTTGTACACAGTATGGTCAGTGAACACTCTCTGTACATTGACTGGACGGTGAAAAATCTCCGGATTCAGTCAGGACAGAGAACATTTTTTGAACACAGTCTGGACAGGGAACACTCTCTATAAACTGTATGGACAGTAAACACTCTCTGTACACAGTATTGACAGGGAACACTCTCTTTACATTGCCTGGACAGTGAAAAATCTCTGTATTCATTCTGGAAAGAGACATTCTCTGTACACAGTATGGACAGTGAACACTCTCTGTACAGTTTCTGGACAGTGAACACTCTCTGTACACCGTCTGGACAGGAAACACTCTCTGTACACAGTCTGAACAGGGAACACTCTCTGTACACCGTCTGGACAGTGGACAATCTCTGTACACATTCTGGACAGTGAACATTCTCTGTACACAGTCTGGACAGTGAACACTCTCTGTACACTGTCTGGACAGGGAACACTCTCTGTACACAGTATGGACAGTGAACACTCTCTGTACATTGTCTAGAGAGTGAAAAATCTCTACACACAGTATGGACAGTGACCACTCTCTGTACACAGTCTGGATAGTGAACACTCTCTGCACACGTCTGGACAGGGAACACACACTGTACACAATATAGACAGTGAGCACTCTCTGTACATCGTCTGGACAGTGAACAATCTCTGTACACCGTACGGGCAGTGAACACTCTCTGTACATTGTCTGGACAGGGAACACTCTCTGTACACAATATGGACAGTGAACACTCTCTGTACATTGTCTGGTCAGTGAAAAATCTCTGCACACTGTATGGTCAGTGACCACTCTCTGCACACAGTCTGGACAGGGAACACACACTGTACACAATCTAGACAGTGAGCACTCTCTGTACATCGTCTGGACAGTGAACAATCTCTGTAAACCGTATGGGCAGTGAACACTCTCTGTACATTGTCTGGACAGTGAAAACTCTCTGTACACAGTCTGCACAGTGAACACTCTCTGCACACATTATGGACAGTGGACACTCCCTGTACACAGTCTGGACAGTGAACACTCTCTGAACACAGTCTGGACAGAGAACCGTCTCTGTACAGAGTCTGGACAGGGAACACTCTCTATACACAGTCTGGACAGTGAACACACTCTGTACAGAGTCTGAACAGTGAACACTCTCTGTACACTGTCTGGACAGGGAACACTCTTTGTACACAGTATGGTCAGTGAACACTCTCTGTACATTGACTGGACGGTGAAAAATCTCCGGATTCAGTCAGGACAGAGAACATTTTTTGAACACAGTCTGGACAGGGAACACTCTCTATAAACTGTATGGACAGTAAACACTCTCTGTACACAGTATTGACAGGGAACACTCTCTTTACATTGCCTGGACAGTGAAAAATCTCTGTATTCATTCTGGAAAGAGACATTCTCTGTACACAGTATGGACAGTGAACACTCTCTGTACAGTTTCTGGACAGTGAACACTCTCTGTACACCGTCTGGACAGGAAACACTCTCTGTACACAGTCTGAACAGGGAACACTCTCTGTACACCGTCTGGACAGTGGACAATCTCTGTACACATTCTGGACAGTGAACATTCTCTGTACACAGTCTGGACAGTGAACACTCTCTGTACACTGTCTGGACAGGGAACACTCTCTGTACACAGTATGGACAGTGAACACTCTCTGTACATTGTCTAGAGAGTGAAAAATCTCTACACACAGTATGGACAGTGACCACTCTCTGTACACAGTCTGGATAGTGAACACTCTCTGCACACGTCTGGACAGGGAACACACACTGTACACAATATAGACAGTGAGCACTCTCTGTACATCGTCTGGACAGTGAACAATCTCTGTACACCGTACGGGCAGTGAACACTCTCTGTACATTGTCTGGACAGGGAACACTCTCTGTACACAATATGGACAGTGAACACTCTCTGTACATTGTCTGGTCAGTGAAAAATCTCTGCACACTGTATGGTCAGTGACCACTCTCTGCACACAGTCTGGACAGGGAACACACACTGTACACAATCTAGACAGTGAGCACTCTCTGTACATCGTCTGGACAGTGAACAATCTCTGTAAACCGTATGGGCAGTGAACACTCTCTGTACATTGTCTGGACAGTGAAAACTCTCTGTACACAGTCTGCACAGTGAACACTCTCTGCACACATTATGGACAGTGGACACTCCCTGTACACAGTCTGGACAGTGAACACTCTCTGAACACAGTCTGGACAGAGAACCGTCTCTGTACAGAGTCTGGACAGTGAGCACTCTCTGTACACAGTCTGGACAGTGAACACACTCTGTGCACAGTCTAGACAGTGAACAATCTCTGTACACAGTCAGGACAGTGTAAACACTCTGTACAAAGTCTGGAGAGTGAACACAGTCTGTACACATTTTGGACAGAGAACACTCTCTGTACGCAGTCTGGACAGGGAACACTCTCTGTACACAGTATGGACTGTGAACACTCTCCGTAGATTGTCTACACAGTCTGGACAGGGAACACTCTCTGTACACCGTCTGGACATGGAACACTCTCTGTACACCGTCGGGAAAGGGAACACTCTCTGTACACAGTCAGGACAGGAAACACTCTCTGTACACCGTCTGGACAATGAACACTCTCTGTAAACAGTCGGGACAGTGAACACTCTCTGTACAGAGTCTGGACAATGAAAACACCCTGTACACAGTCTGGACAGTGAACCATCTCAGTACAGAGTCTGGACAGGGAACACTCTCTATACACAGTCTGGACAGTGAACACACTCTGTACAGAGTCTGGACAGTGAACACTCTCTGTACACTGTCTGGACAGGGAACACTCTCTGTACACAGTATGGACAGTGAACACTCTCTGTACATTGTCTGGACAGTGAACAATCTCTGTACACCGTATGGGCAGTGAACACTCTCAGTACATTGTCTGGACAGTGAAAACTCTCTGTACACAGTCTGGACAGTGAACACTCTCTGTACACTGTCTGGACAGGGAACACTCTCTGTACACAGTATGGACAGTGAACACTCTCTGTACATTGTCTGGTCAGTGAAAAATCTCTGCACACAGTATGGTCAGTGACCACTCTCTGCACACAATCTGGACAGGGAACACAAACTGTACACAATCTAGACAGTGAGCACTCTCTGTACATCGTCTGGACAGTCAACAATCTCTGTACACCGTATGGGCAGTGAATACTCTTTGGTCATAGTATGGACAGTGAACACACTCTGTACATTGTCTGGACAGTGAAATCTGTTAGTATTCAGTCTGGACAGAGAACACTCTCTGTACGCAGTCTGGACAGGGAACACTCTCTGTGCACAGTATGAACTGTGAACACTCTCTGTAGATTGTCTACACAGTCTGGACAGGGAACACTCTCTGTACACCGTCTGGACATGGAACACTCTCTGTACACCGTCTGGACATGGAACACTCTCTGTACACCGTCTGGAAAGGGCACACTCTCTGTACACAGTCTGGACCGTGAACACTCTCTGTACACAGTATGGACAGTGAACACTCTCTGTACACAATCAGGACAGGAAACACTCTCTGTACACCGTCTGGACAATGAACACTTTCTGTAAACAGTCGGGACAGTGAACACTCTCTGTACAGAGTCTGGACAATGGAGACTCACTGTACACAGTCTGGATAGTGAACAATCTCTGTACAGAGTCTGGACAGGGAACACTCTCTATACACAGTCTGGACAGGGAACACTCTCTGTACACAGTATGGACAGTGAACACTCTCCGTACACAGTCAGGACAGGGAACAGTCTCTGTACAAAGTCGGGAAAATGAACACTCTCTGCAAACAGTCTGGACAGTAAACAATCCATGTACACAGTCTGGAGAGTGAACACTCCCTGTACACAGTCTGGACAGGGAACAGTCTCTACACACAGTCTGGACAGTGAACACTCTCTGTAAACTGTCTGGACAGGGAACACTCTCTGTACACAGTATGGACAGTGAACACTCTCTGCACACAGTCTGGACAGTGAACACACTCTGTGCACTGTCCAGACAGTGAACAATGTCTGTACACAGTCAGGACAGGGAAGACTCTCTGTACAAAGTCTGGACAGTGAACACTGTCTGTACACATTTTGGACAGAGAACACTCTCTGTACACAGTCTGAACAGGGAACAATCTCTGTGCACCGTTTGGTCAGTGAACACTCTCTATACACAGTCTGGACAATGAACATTCTCTGTACACAGTCTGGACAGGGAACACTCTCTGTACACAGTATGGACAGTGAATACTCTTTCGACATAGTATGGACAGTGAACACTCTCTGTACATTGTCTGGACAGTGAAATATCTTAGTATTCAGTCTGGACAGAGAACATTCTCTGTACGCAGTCTGGACAGGGAACACTCTCTGTACACAGTATGGACTGTGAACACTCTCTGTAGATTGTTTCAACAGTCTGGACAGGGAACACTCTCTGTACACCGTCTGGACAGGGAACACTCTCTGTACACAATCTGGACGGTGAACTCTCTCTATACACAGAATGGGCAGTGAACACTTCTGTACACAGTCAGGACAGGGAACACTCTTTGTACACAGTCTGGAAAATGAACACTCTCTGTACATTTTCTGGACAGTGAACACTCTCTGTACATAATCTGGACTGTGAACAATCTCTGTATACAGTCTGGACAGTGAACATTTCCTGTACACAGTCTGGACAGTGAACACTCTCTGTACACAGTATGGACAGTGAACACTCTCTGTACACATTCAGAACATGGAACACTCTCTGTACACAGTCTGGACAGTGAACACTCTCTGTGTACCGTCTGGACAGTGACCACTCTCTGTACAGCGTCTGGACAGCGAACAATCTCTGTACACAGTCTGGAAGGTGAACACTCCCTGTACACAGTCTGGACAGTGAACAATCTCTGTACAGAGTCTGGACAGGGAACACTCTCTATACACAGTCTGGACAGGGAACACTATCTGTACACAGTATGGACAGTGAACACTCTCTGTACATTTTCTGAACAGTGAACACTCTCTGTACACCGTCTGGACAGGGAACACTCTCTGTACACAGTCTGAACAGGGAAAGCTCTCTGTACACCGTCTGGACAGTAAACAATCTCTGTATACAGTCTGGACAGTGAACATTCTCTGTACACAGTATGGACAGTGAACACTCTCTGTACACAGTCTCGACAGTGAACACTCCCTGTACACAGTCTCGACAGTGAAAAGTCTCTGTACACAGTCTGGACAGTGAACACTCTCTGTGGACTGTCTAGACAGTGAACACTCTCTGTACACAATCTGGGTATGAACACTCCTTGTACATAGTATGGACAGTGAACACTCTCTGTCGATTGTCTGTACAGTGAAAACTCTCAGTGTTCAGTCTGGACAGAGAACATTCTCTGTACGCAGTCTGGACAGTGGACACTCTCTGTACACAGTCTGGACAGTGAACACTCTCTACAGTCTTGACAAGAACACTATCTGTACACAGTCTGGAAAGACAACACTCTCTGCACATTGTCTGGAAAGTAGAATACACTCTGTACACTATCTGGAGTGTGAACACTCCCTTTATACAGTCTGGAATGTGAGCACACTCCTACACATTCTGGTTAGTGCACACTGCACACAGTCTGGAAAGAGAAAAATCTCTGTAGACAGTATGGACAGTGAACACTCTCTGTACACAGTCTGGACAGGGAGCACTCGCTGTAAACAGTCTAGACAGTGAACACTCTCTGTACACCGTCTGGACAGTAAACACACTCTGTACACTGTCTGGACAGTGAAAACTCTCTGTACACAGTCTGGACAGGGAAAATTCTCTGTACACCGTCTGGACAGAAACACTCCCTGTACACAGTCTGGACAGTGAACACTCTCTGTACATTGTCTGGACAGTGAACACACTCTGTAAACTGTCTGGACAGTGAAAACTCTCTGTACACACTCTGGACAGGGAAAATTCTCTGTACACCGTCTGGACAGGAAACACTCTCTGTACACAGTCTGGTCAGTGAACACTCTCTGTACATTGTCTGGACCGTGAAAACTCTCTGTACACAGTCTGGAAAGTCAACACTCTCAGCACACATCATGGACAGTGGAAACTCTCTGTACACAGTCTGGGCAGTGAACACTCTCTGCACACAGTCTGGACAGTGAACACTCTCTATACACAGTCTGGAAAGGGAACACTCTCTGTACTTTGTCTGGAAAGTAGAATACCCTCTGTACACTATCTGGTGTGTGAACACTCACTTTAAACAGTCTGGACAGTCAACACACCCTGAACACAGTCTGGATAGTGGACACTGTACACAGTCTGGACAGGGAACACTCTCTGAACACAATCTGTACGGTGAACTCTCTCTGTACACAGAATGGGCAGTGAACACTCTCTGTACACAGTCAGGACAGGGAACACTCTTTGTACGCAGTCTGGAAAATGAACACTCTCTGTACATTTTCTGGACAGTGAACACTCTCTGTACACCATCTGGACAGGGAACACTCTCTGTACACAGTCTGAACAGGGAAAACTCTCTGTACACCGTCTGGACAGTGAACAATCTCTGTATACAGTCTGGACAGTGAACATTTTCTGTACACAGTATGGACAGTGAACACTCTCTGTACACTGTCTGGACAGGGAACACTCTCTGTACACAGTCTGGACAGGGAACACTATCTGTACACAGTATGGACAGTGAACACTCTCTGTACATTTTCTGGACAGTGAAAGCTCTCTGTACACCGTCTGGACAGGGAACACTCTCTGTACACAGTCTGAACAGGGAACGCTCTCTGTACACCGTCTGGACAGTGAACAATCTCTGTATACAGTCTGGACAGTGAACATTCTCTGTACACAGTATGGACAGTGAACACTCTCTGTACACAGTCTCGACAGTGAACACTTCCTGTACACAGTCTGGGCAGTGAAATGTCTCTGTACACAGTCTGGACAGTGAACACTCTCTGTGGACTGTCTAGACAGTGAACACTCTCTGTACATTTTCTGGACAGTGAACACACTCTGTACACAATCTGGGCATGAACACTCCTTGTACATAGTATGGACAGTGAACACTCTCTGTCGATTGTCTGTACAGTGAAAACTCTCAGTGTTCAGTCTGGACAGGGAACACTATCTGTACACAGTATGGACAGTGAACACTCTCTGTACATTTTCTGGACAGTGAACACTCTCTGTACACCGTCTGGACAGGGAACACTCTCTGTACACAGTCTGAACAGGGTACGCTCTCTGTACACCGTCTGGACAGTGAACAATCTCTGTATACAGTCTGGACAGTGAACATTCTCTGTACACAGTATGGACAGTGAACACTCTCTGTACACAGTCTCGACAGTGAACACTCCCTGTACACAGTCTGGACAGTGAAAAGTCTCTGTACACAGTCTGGACAGTGAACACTCTCTGTGGACTGTCTAGACAGTGAACACTCTCTGTACACAATCTGGGTATGAACACTCCTTGTACATAGTATGGACAGTGAACACTCTCTGTCGATTGTCTGTACAGTGAAAACTGTCAGTGTTCAGTCTGGACAGAGAACATTCTCTGTACGCAGTCTGGACAATCGACACTCTCTGTACACAGTCTGCACAGTGAACACTCTCTACACACAGTCTTGACAAGAACACTATCTGTACACAGTCTGGAAAGACAACACTCTCTGCACATTGTCTGGAAAGTAGAATACACTCTGTACACTATCTGGAGTGTGAACACTCCCTTTATACAGTCTGGAATGTGAGCACACTTCGACACATTCTGGTTAGTGCACACTGCACACAGTCTGGAAAGAGAAAAATCTCTGTAGACAGTCTGGACAGTGAACACTCTCTGTACACCATCTGGACAGTGAACACTCTCTGTTCACGGTCTGGACAGTGAACACTCTCTGTACACAGTCTGGACAGGGAGCACTCGCTATAAACAGTCTAGACAGTGAACACTCTCTGTACACCGTCTGGACGGTGAACAATCTCTGTACACATTCTGGACAGTGAACATTCTCTGCACACAGTCTGGACAGTGAACACTCTCTGTACACTGTCTGGACAGGGAGCATTCTCTGTACATTGCCTGGACAGTGAAAAATCTCTGTATTCAGTCTGGACAGAGAACATTTTCCGTATTCAATCTGGACAGAGAACATTCTCTGTACACAGTCTGAACAGGGAACACTCTCTGTACACCGTCTGGACGGTGAACAATCTCTGTACACATTCTGGTCAGTGAACATTCTCTGTACACAGTCTGGACAGTGAACACTCTCTGTACACTGTCTGGACAGGGAACACTCTCTGTACATTGCCTGGACAGTGAAAAATCTCTCTATTCATTCTGGACAGAGAACATTCTCTGTACACAGTATGGACAGTGAATACTCTCTGTACAGTTTCTGGACAGTGAACACTCTCTGTACACCGTCTGGACAGGAAACACTCTGTGTTCACAGCCTGAACAGGGAACACTCTCTGTACACCGTCGAGACAGTGAACAATCTCTGTACACATTCTGGACAGTGAATATTCTCTGTACACAGTCTGGACAGTGAACACTCTCTGTACATTGTCTGGACAGTGAAAAATCTCTGCACACACTATGGACAGTGACCACTCTCTGCACACGTCTGGACAGGGAACACGCACTGTACACAATCTAGACAGTAAGCACTCTCTGTACACAGTCTGAACAGGGAACACTCTCTGTACACCGTCTGGACAGTGAACAATTTCTGTACACATTCTGGACAGTGAACATTCTCTGTACACAGTCTGGACAGTGAACACTCTCTGTACACTGTCTGGACAGTGAACACTCTCTGTACTGAGTCTGGACAGTGAACTCTGTATACTGTCTGGACAGGGGACACTCTCTATAAACTGTATCGTCATTAAACACTCTCTGTACACAGTATGGACAGGGAACACTCTCTGTACATTGCCTGGACAGAGAAAAATCTCTGTATACAGTCTGGACAGTGAACATTCTCTGTACACAGTATGGACAGTGAACACTCTCTGTACACAGTCTCGACAGTGAACACTCCCTGTACACAGTCTGGACAGTGAAAAGTCTCTGTACACAGTCTGGACAGTGAACACTCTCTGTGGACTGTCTAGACAGTGAACACTCTCTGTACACAATCTGGGTATGAACACTCCTTGTACATAGTATGGACAGTGAACACTCTCTGTCGATTGTCTGTACAGTGAAAACTGTCAGTGTTCAGTCTGGACAGAGAACATTCTCTGTACGCAGTCTGGACAATCGACACTCTCTGTACACAGTCTGCACAGTGAACACTCTCTACACACAGTCTTGACAAGAACACTATCTGTACACAGTCTGGAAAGACAACACTCTCTGCACATTGTCTGGAAAGTAGAATACACTCTGTACACTATCTGGAGTGTGAACACTCCCTTTATACAGTCTGGAATGTGAGCACACTTCGACACATTCTGGTTAGTGCACACTGCACACAGTCTGGAAAGAGAAAAATCTCTGTAGACAGTCTGGACAGTGAACACTCTCTGTACACCATCTGGACAGTGAACACTCTCTGTTCACGGTCTGGACAGTGAACACTCTCTGTACACAGTCTGGACAGGGAGCACTCGCTATAAACAGTCTAGACAGTGAACACTCTCTGTACACCGTCTGGACGGTGAACAATCTCTGTACACATTCTGGACAGTGAACATTCTCTGCACACAGTCTGGACAGTGAACACTCTCTGTACACTGTCTGGACAGGGAGCATTCTCTGTACATTGCCTGGACAGTGAAAAATCTCTGTATTCAGTCTGGACAGAGAACATTTTCCGTATTCAATCTGGACAGAGAACATTCTCTGTACACAGTCTGAACAGGGAACACTCTCTGTACACCGTCTGGACGGTGAACAATCTCTGTACACATTCTGGTCAGTGAACATTCTCTGTACACAGTCTGGACAGTGAACACTCTCTGTACACTGTCTGGACAGGGAACACTCTCTGTACATTGCCTGGACAGTGAAAAATCTCTCTATTCATTCTGGACAGAGAACATTCTCTGTACACAGTATGGACAGTGAATACTCTCTGTACAGTTTCTGGACAGTGAACACTCTCTGTACACCGTCTGGACAGGAAACACTCTGTGTTCACAGCCTGAACAGGGAACACTCTCTGTACACCGTCGAGACAGTGAACAATCTCTGTACACATTCTGGACAGTGAATATTCTCTGTACACAGTCTGGACAGTGAACACTCTCTGTACATTGTCTGGACAGTGAAAAATCTCTGCACACACTATGGACAGTGACCACTCTCTGCACACGTCTGGACAGGGAACACGCACTGTACACAATCTAGACAGTAAGCACTCTCTGTACACAGTCTGAACAGGGAACACTCTCTGTACACCGTCTGGACAGTGAACAATTTCTGTACACATTCTGGACAGTGAACATTCTCTGTACACAGTCTGGACAGTGAACACTCTCTGTACACTGTCTGGACAGTGAACACTCTCTGTACTGAGTCTGGACAGTGAACTCTGTATACTGTCTGGACAGGGGACACTCTCTATAAACTGTATCGTCATTAAACACTCTCTGTACACAGTATGGACAGGGAACACTCTCTGTACATTGCCTGGACAGTGAAAAATCTCTGTATTCAGTCTGGACAGAGAACATTCTCTGTACACAGTATGGACAGTGAACACTCTCTATACATTTTCTGGACAGTGAGCACTCTCTGTACACCGTCTGGACAGGGAACACTCTCTGTACACAGTCTGAACAGGGAAAACTCTCTGTACACCGTCTGGACAGTGAACAATCTCTGTATACAGTCTGGACAGTGAACATTTTCTGTACACAGTATGGACAGTGAACACTCTCTGTACACTGTCTGGACAGGGAACACTCTCTGTACACAGTCTGGACAGGGAACACTATCTGTACACAGTATGGACAGTGAACACTCTCTGTACATTTTCTGGACAGTGAAAGCTCTCTGTACACCGTCTGGACAGGGAACACTCTCTGTACACAGTCTGAACAGGGAACGCTCTCTGTACACCGTCTGGACAGTGAACAATCTCTGTATACAGTCTGGACAGTGAACATTCTCTGTACACAGTATGGACAGTGAACACTCTCTGTACACAGTCTCGACAGTGAACACTTCCTGTACACAGTCTGGGCAGTGAAATGTCTCTGTACACAGTCTGGACAGTGAACACTCTCTGTGGACTGTCTAGACAGTGAACACTCTCTGTACATTTTCTGGACAGTGAACACACTCTGTACACAATCTGGGCATGAAACACTCCTTGTACATAGTATGGACAGTGAACACTCTCTGTCGATTGTCTGTACAGTGAAAACTCTCAGTGTTCAGTCTGGACAGGGAACACTATCTGTACACAGTATGGACAGTGAACACTCTCTACATTTTCTGGACAGTGAACACTCTCTGTACACCGTCTGGACAGGGAACACTCTCTGTACACAGTCTGAACAGGGTACGCTCTCTGTACACCGTCTGGACAGTGAACAATCTCTGTATACAGTCTGGACAGTGAACATTCTCTGTACACAGTATGGACAGTGAACACTCTCTGTACACAGTCTCGACAGTGAACACTCCCTGTACACAGTCTGGACAGTGAAAAGTCTCTGTACACAGTCTGGACAGTGAACACTCTCTGTGGACTGTCTAGACAGTGAACACTCTCTGTACACAATCTGGGTATGAACACTCCTTGTACATAGTATGGACAGTGAACACTCTCTGTCGATTGTCTGTACAGTGAAAACTGTCAGTGTTCAGTCTGGACAGAGAACATTCTCTGTACGCAGTCTGGACAATCGACACTCTCTGTACACAGTCTGCACAGTGAACACTCTCTACACACAGTCTTGACAAGAACACTATCTGTACACAGTCTGGAAAGACAACACTCTCTGCACATTGTCTGGAAAGTAGAATACACTCTGTACACTATCTGGAGTGTGAACACTCCCTTTATACAGTCTGGAATGTGAGCACACTTCGACACATTCTGGTTAGTGCACACTGCACACAGTCTGGAAAGAGAAAAATCTCTGTAGACAGTCTGGACAGTGAACACTCTCTGTACACCATCTGGACAGTGAACACTCTCTGTTCACGGTCTGGACAGTGAACACTCTCTGTACACAGTCTGGACAGGGAGCACTCGCTATAAACAGTCTAGACAGTGAACACTCTCTGTACACCGTCTGGACGGTGAACAATCTCTGTACACATTCTGGACAGTGAACATTCTCTGCACACAGTCTGGACAGTGAACACTCTCTGTACACTGTCTGGACAGGGAGCATTCTCTGTACATTGCCTGGACAGTGAAAAATCTCTGTATTCAGTCTGGACAGAGAACATTTTCCGTATTCAATCTGGACAGAGAACATTCTCTGTACACAGTCTGAACAGGGAACACTCTCTGTACACCGTCTGGACGGTGAACAATCTCTGTACACATTCTGGTCAGTGAACATTCTCTGTACACAGTCTGGACAGTGAACACTCTCTGTACACTGTCTGGACAGGGAACACTCTCTGTACATTGCCTGGACAGTGAAAAATCTCTCTATTCATTCTGGACAGAGAACATTCTCTGTACACAGTATGGACAGTGAATACTCTCTGTACAGTTTCTGGACAGTGAACACTCTCTGTACACCGTCTGGACAGGAAACACTCTGTGTTCACAGCCTGAACAGGGAACACTCTCTGTACACCGTCGAGACAGTGAACAATCTCTGTACACATTCTGGACAGTGAATATTCTCTGTACACAGTCTGGACAGTGAACACTCTCTGTACATTGTCTGGACAGTGAAAAATCTCTGCACACACTATGGACAGTGACCACTCTCTGCACACGTCTGGACAGGGAACACGCACTGTACACAATCTAGACAGTAAGCACTCTCTGTACACAGTCTGAACAGGGAACACTCTCTGTACACCGTCTGGACAGTGAACAATTTCTGTACACATTCTGGACAGTGAACATTCTCTGTACACAGTCTGGACAGTGAACACTCTCTGTACACTGTCTGGACAGTGAACACTCTCTGTACTGAGTCTGGACAGTGAACTCTGTATACTGTCTGGACAGGGGACACTCTCTATAAACTGTATCGTCATTAAACACTCTCTGTACACAGTATGGACAGGGAACACTCTCTGTACATTGCCTGGACAGTGAAAAATCTCTGTATTCAGTCTGGACAGAGAACATTCTCTGTACACAGTATGGACAGTGAACACTCTCTATACATTTTCTGGACAGTGAGCACTCTCTGTACACCGTCTGGACAGGGAACACTCTCTGTACACAGTCTGAACAGGGAACACTCTCTGTACACCGTCTGGACAGTGAACAATCTCTGTATACAGTCTGGACAGTGAACATTCTCTGTACACAGTATGGACAGTGAACACTCCCTGTACACAGTCTGGACAGTGAACAGCCTCTGTACAGAGTCTGGACAAGGAACACTCTCTATACACAGTCTTTACAGTTAAAACTCTCTGTACACAGTCTGGACAGTGAACACTCTCTGTGGACTGTCTGGACAGTGAACACTCTCTGTACATTTTCTGGACAGTGAACACTCTCTGTACACCATCTGGACAGGGAACACTCTCTGTACACAGTCTGAACAGGGCACACTCTCTGTATACCGTCTGGACAGTGAACAATCTCTGTATACAGTCTGGACAGTGAACATTCTCTGTGCACAGTATGGACAGTGAACACTCTCTGTACACAGTCAGGGCAGGGAACACTCTCTATACACAGTCTGGGCAATGAACACTCTCTGTAAACAGTCTAGACAGTCAACACTCTCTGTACAGACTCTGGACAGTGAACAAGCTCTGTACACAGTCTCGACAGTGAACACTCCCTGTACACAGTCTGGACAGTGAACACTCTGTACAGCGTCTGGACAGGGAACACTCTCTGTATACAGTCTGAACAGGGAACACTCTCTGTACACCGCGTGGACAGTGAACACTCTCTGTACACAATCTGTGCAGTGAACGCTCCTTGTACATAGTATGGACAGTGAACACTCTCTGTCCATTGTCTGTACAGTGAAAACTCTCAGTATTCAGTCTGGACAGAGAACATTCTCTGTACGCAGTCTGGACAGGGAACACTCTCTGTACACAGTATGGACAGTGAACACGCTCTGTACATTGTCTACACAGTCTGGACAGTAAACATTCTCTGTACACCTTCTGGACATGGAACACTCTCTGTACACCGTCTGGACAGGGAACTCTCTCTGTACAGAGTCTGGACAGTGAACAATTTCTGTACACAGTCTGGACAGTGAACAGTCCCTGTATACAGTCTGGACAGTGAACACTCTCTGCACACCGTCTGGACAGGGAACACTCTCTATACACAGTCTGAACTGGGAACACTCTCCTGACACAGTCTGGACAATGAATACCCTCTGTAAACAGTCAGAATAGTGAACACTCTCTGTACAGAGTCTGAACAATGAACAATCTCTGTACACACTCTGGACAGTGAAAACTCCCTGTACACAGTCTGGACAGTAAACCATCTCAGTACAGAGTCTGGACAGGGAACACTCTCTATACACAGTCTGGACAGTGAACCATCTCAGTACAGAGTCTGGACAGGGAGCACTCGCTATAAACAGTCTAGACAGTGAACACTCTCTGTACACCGTCTGGACGGTGAACAATCTCTGTACACATTCTGGACAGTGAACATTCTCTGCACACAGTCTGGACAGGGAGCATTCTCTGTACATTGCCTGGACAGTGAAAAATCTCTGTATTCAGTCTGGACAGAGAACATTTTCCGTATTCAATCTGGACAGAGAACATTCTCTGTACACAGTCTGAACAGGGAACACTCTCTGTACACCGTCTGGACGGTGAACAATCTCTGTACACATTCTGGTCAGTGAACATTCTCTGTACACAGTCTGGACAGTGAACACTCTCTGTACACTGTCTGGACAGGGAACACTCTCTGTACATTGCCTGGACAGTGAAAAATCTCTCTATTCATTCTGGACAGAGAACATTCTCTGTACACAGTATGGACAGTGAATACTCTCTGTACAGTTTCTGGACAGTGAACACTCTCTGTACACCGTCTGGACAGGAAACACTCTGTGTTCACAGCCTGAACAGGGAACACTCTCTGTACACCGTCGAGACAGTGAACAATCTCTGTACACATTCTGGACAGTGAATATTCTCTGTACACAGTCTGGACAGTGAACACTCTCTGTACATTGTCTGGACAGTGAAAAATCTCTGCACACACTATGGACAGTGACCACTCTCTGCACACGTCTGGACAGGGAACACGCACTGTACACAATCTAGACAGTAAGCACTCTCTGTACACAGTCTGAACAGGGAACACTCTCTGTACACCGTCTGGACAGTGAACAATTTCTGTACACATTCTGGACAGTGAACATTCTCTGTACACAGTCTGGACAGTGAACACTCTCTGTACACTGTCTGGACAGTGAACACTCTCTGTACTGAGTCTGGACAGTGAACTCTGTATACTGTCTGGACAGGGGACACTCTCTATAAACTGTATCGTCATTAAACACTCTCTGTACACAGTATGGACAGGGAACACTCTCTGTACATTGCCTGGACAGTGAAAAATCTCTGTATTCAGTCTGGACAGAGAACATTCTCTGTACACAGTATGGACAGTGAACACTCTCTATACATTTTCTGGACAGTGAGCACTCTCTGTACACCGTCTGGACAGGGAACACTCTCTGTACACAGTCTGAACAGGGAACACTCTCTGTACACCGTCTGGACAGTGAACAATCTCTGTATACAGTCTGGACAGTGAACATTCTCTGTACACAGTATGGACAGTGAACACTCCCTGTACACAGTCTGGACAGTGAACAGCCTCTGTACAGAGTCTGGACAAGGAACACTCTCTATACACAGTCTTTACAGTTAAAACTCTCTGTACACAGTCTGGACAGTGAACACTCTCTGTGGACTGTCTGGACAGTGAACACTCTCTGTACATTTTCTGGACAGTGAACACTCTCTGTACACCATCTGGACAGGGAACACTCTCTGTACACAGTCTGAACAGGGCACACTCTCTGTATACCGTCTGGACAGTGAACAATCTCTGTATACAGTCTGGACAGTGAACATTCTCTGTGCACAGTATGGACAGTGAACATTCTCTGTACACAGTCAGGGCAGGGAACACTCTCTATACACAGTCTGGGCAATGAACACTCTCTGTAAACAGTCTAGACAGTCAACACTCTCTGTACAGACTCTGGACAGTGAACAAGCTCTGTACACAGTCTCGACAGTGAACACTCCCTGTACACAGTCTGGACAGTGAACACTCTGTACAGCGTCTGGACAGGGAACACTCTCTGTATACAGTCTGAACAGGGAACACTCTCTGTACACCGCGTGGACAGTGAACACTCTCTGTACACAATCTGTGCAGTGAACGCTCCTTGTACATAGTATGGACAGTGAACACTCTCTGTCCATTGTCTGTACAGTGAAAACTCTCAGTATTCAGTCTGGACAGAGAACATTCTCTGTACGCAGTCTGGACAGGGAACACTCTCTGTACACAGTATGGACAGTGAACACGCTCTGTACATTGTCTACACAGTCTGGACAGTAAACATTCTCTGTACACCTTCTGGACATGGAACACTCTCTGTACACCGTCTGGACAGGGAACTCTCTCTGTACAGAGTCTGGACAGTGAACAATTTCTGTACACAGTCTGGACAGTGAACAGTCCCTGTATACAGTCTGGACAGTGAACACTCTCTGCACACCGTCTGGACAGGGAACACTCTCTATACACAGTCTGAACTGGGAACACTCTCCTGACACAGTCTGGACAATGAATACCCTCTGTAAACAGTCAGAATAGTGAACACTCTCTGTACAGAGTCTGAACAATGAACAATCTCTGTACACACTCTGGACAGTGAAAACTCCCTGTACACAGTCTGGACAGTAAACCATCTCAGTACAGAGTCTGGACAGGGAACACTCTCTGTACTGAGTCTGGACAGTGAACTCTGTATACTGTCTGGACAGGGGACACTCTCTATAAACTGTATCGTCATTAAACACTCTCTGTACACAGTATGGACAGGGAACACTCTCTGTACATTGCCTGGACAGTGAAAAATCTCTGTATTCAGTCTGGACAGAGAACATTCTCTGTACACAGTATGGACAGTGAACACTCTCTATACATTTTCTGGACAGTGAGCACTCTCTGTACACCGTCTGGACAGGGAACACTCTCTGTACACAGTCTGAACAGGGAACACTCTCTGTACACCGTCTGGACAGTGAACAATCTCTGTATACAGTCTGGACAGTGAACATTCTCTGTACACAGTATGGACAGTGAACACTCCCTGTACACAGTCTGGACAGTGAACAGCCTCTGTACAGAGTCTGGACAAGGAACACTCTCTATACACAGTCTTTACAGTTAAAACTCTCTGTACACAGTCTGGACAGTGAACACTCTCTGTGGACTGTCTGGACAGTGAACACTCTCTGTACATTTTCTGGACAGTGAACACTCTCTGTACACCATCTGGACAGGGAACACTCTCTGTACACAGTCTGAACAGGGCACACTCTCTGTATACCGTCTGGACAGTGAACAATCTCTGTATACAGTCTGGACAGTGAACATTCTCTGTGCACAGTATGGACAGTGAACACTCTCTGTACACAGTCAGGGCAGGGAACACTCTCTATACACAGTCTGGGCAATGAACACTCTCTGTAAACAGTCTAGACAGTCAACACTCTCTGTACAGACTCTGGACAGTGAACAAGCTCTGTACACAGTCTCGACAGTGAACACTCCCTGTACACAGTCTGGACAGTGAACACTCTGTACAGCGTCTGGACAGGGAACACTCTCTGTATACAGTCTGAACAGGGAACACTCTCTGTACACCGCGTGGACAGTGAACACTCTCTGTACACAATCTGTGCAGTGAACGCTCCTTGTACATAGTATGGACAGTGAACACTCTCTGTCCATTGTCTGTACAGTGAAAACTCTCAGTATTCAGTCTGGACAGAGAACATTCTCTGTACGCAGTCTGGACAGGGAACACTCTCTGTACACAGTATGGACAGTGAACACGCTCTGTACATTGTCTACACAGTCTGGACAGTAAACATTCTCTGTACACCTTCTGGACATGGAACACTCTCTGTACACCGTCTGGACAGGGAACTCTCTCTGTACAGAGTCTGGACAGTGAACAATTTCTGTACACAGTCTGGACAGTGAACAGTCCCTGTATACAGTCTGGACAGTGAACACTCTCTGCACACCGTCTGGACAGGGAACACTCTCTATACACAGTCTGAACTGGGAACACTCTCCTGACACAGTCTGGACAATGAATACCCTCTGTAAACAGTCAGAATAGTGAACACTCTCTGTACAGAGTCTGAACAATGAACAATCTCTGTACACACTCTGGACAGTGAAAACTCCCTGTACACAGTCTGGACAGTAAACCATCTCAGTACAGAGTCTGGACAGGGAACACTCTCTATACACAGTCTGGACAGTGAACCATCTCAGTACAGAGTCTGGACAGGGAGCACTCGCTATAAACAGTCTAGACAGTGAACACTCTCTGTACACCGTCTGGACGGTGAACAATCTCTGTACACATTCTGGACAGTGAACATTCTCTGCACACAGTCTGGACAGGGAGCATTCTCTGTACATTGCCTGGACAGTGAAAAATCTCTGTATTCAGTCTGGACAGAGAACATTTTCCGTATTCAATCTGGACAGAGAACATTCTCTGTACACAGTCTGAACAGGGAACACTCTCTGTACACCGTCTGGACGGTGAACAATCTCTGTACACATTCTGGTCAGTGAACATTCTCTGTACACAGTCTGGACAGTGAACACTCTCTGTACACTGTCTGGACAGGGAACACTCTCTGTACATTGCCTGGACAGTGAAAAATCTCTCTATTCATTCTGGACAGAGAACATTCTCTGTACACAGTATGGACAGTGAATACTCTCTGTACAGTTTCTGGACAGTGAACACTCTCTGTACACCGTCTGGACAGGAAACACTCTGTGTTCACAGCCTGAACAGGGAACACTCTCTGTACACCGTCGAGACAGTGAACAATCTCTGTACACATTCTGGACAGTGAATATTCTCTGTACACAGTCTGGACAGTGAACACTCTCTGTACATTGTCTGGACAGTGAAAAATCTCTGCACACACTATGGACAGTGACCACTCTCTGCACACGTCTGGACAGGGAACACGCACTGTACACAATCTAGACAGTAAGCACTCTCTGTACACAGTCTGAACAGGGAACACTCTCTGTACACCGTCTGGACAGTGAACAATTTCTGTACACATTCTGGACAGTGAACATTCTCTGTACACAGTCTGGACAGTGAACACTCTCTGTACACTGTCTGGACAGTGAACACTCTCTGTACTGAGTCTGGACAGTGAACTCTGTATACTGTCTGGACAGGGGACACTCTCTATAAACTGTATCGTCATTAAACACTCTCTGTACACAGTATGGACAGGGAACACTCTCTGTACATTGCCTGGACAGTGAAAAATCTCTGTATTCAGTCTGGACAGAGAACATTCTCTGTACACAGTATGGACAGTGAACACTCTCTATACATTTTCTGGACAGTGAGCACTCTCTGTACACCGTCTGGACAGGGAACACTCTCTGTACACAGTCTGAACAGGGAACACTCTCTGTACACCGTCTGGACAGTGAACAATCTCTGTATACAGTCTGGACAGTGAACATTCTCTGTACACAGTATGGACAGTGAACACTCCCTGTACACAGTCTGGACAGTGAACAGCCTCTGTACAGAGTCTGGACAAGGAACACTCTCTATACACAGTCTTTACAGTTAAAACTCTCTGTACACAGTCTGGACAGTGAACACTCTCTGTGGACTGTCTGGACAGTGAACACTCTCTGTACATTTTCTGGACAGTGAACACTCTCTGTACACCATCTGGACAGGGAACACTCTCTGTACACAGTCTGAACAGGGCACACTCTCTGTATACCGTCTGGACAGTGAACAATCTCTGTATACAGTCTGGACAGTGAACATTCTCTGTGCACAGTATGGACAGTGAACATTCTCTGTACACAGTCAGGGCAGGGAACACTCTCTATACACAGTCTGGGCAATGAACACTCTCTGTAAACAGTCTAGACAGTCAACACTCTCTGTACAGACTCTGGACAGTGAACAAGCTCTGTACACAGTCTCGACAGTGAACACTCCCTGTACACAGTCTGGACAGTGAACACTCTGTACAGCGTCTGGACAGGGAACACTCTCTGTATACAGTCTGAACAGGGAACACTCTCTGTACACCGCGTGGACAGTGAACACTCTCTGTACACAATCTGTGCAGTGAACGCTCCTTGTACATAGTATGGACAGTGAACACTCTCTGTCCATTGTCTGTACAGTGAAAACTCTCAGTATTCAGTCTGGACAGAGAACATTCTCTGTACGCAGTCTGGACAGGGAACACTCTCTGTACACAGTATGGACAGTGAACACGCTCTGTACATTGTCTACACAGTCTGGACAGTAAACATTCTCTGTACACCTTCTGGACATGGAACACTCTCTGTACACCGTCTGGACAGGGAACTCTCTCTGTACAGAGTCTGGACAGTGAACAATTTCTGTACACAGTCTGGACAGTGAACAGTCCCTGTATACAGTCTGGACAGTGAACACTCTCTGCACACCGTCTGGACAGGGAACACTCTCTATACACAGTCTGAACTGGGAACACTCTCCTGACACAGTCTGGACAATGAATACCCTCTGTAAACAGTCAGAATAGTGAACACTCTCTGTACAGAGTCTGAACAATGAACAATCTCTGTACACACTCTGGACAGTGAAAACTCCCTGTACACAGTCTGGACAGTAAACCATCTCAGTACAGAGTCTGGACAGGGAACACTCTCTATACACAGTCTGGACAGTGAACCATCTCAGTACAGAGTCTGGACAGGGAGCACTCGCTATAAACAGTCTAGACAGTGAACACTCTCTGTACACCGTCTGGACGGTGAACAATCTCTGTACACATTCTGGACAGTGAACATTCTCTGCACACAGTCTGGACAGTGAACACTCTCTGTACACTGTCTGGACAGGGAGCATTCTCTGTACATTGCCTGGACAGTGAAAAATCTCTGTATTCAGTCTGGACAGAGAACATTTTCCGTATTCAATCTGGACAGAGAACATTCTCTGTACACAGTCTGAACAGGGAACACTCTCTGTACACCGTCTGGACGGTGAACAATCTCTGTACACATTCTGGTCAGTGAACATTCTCTGTACACAGTCTGGACAGTGAACACTCTCTGTACACTGTCTGGACAGGGAACACTCTCTGTACATTGCCTGGACAGTGAAAAATCTCTCTATTCATTCTGGACAGAGAACATTCTCTGTACACAGTATGGACAGTGAATACTCTCTGTACAGTTTCTGGACAGTGAACACTCTCTGTACACCGTCTGGACAGGAAACACTCTGTGTTCACAGCCTGAACAGGGAACACTCTCTGTACACCGTCGAGACAGTGAACAATCTCTGTACACATTCTGGACAGTGAATATTCTCTGTACACAGTCTGGACAGTGAACACTCTCTGTACATTGTCTGGACAGTGAAAAATCTCTGCACACACTATGGACAGTGACCACTCTCTGCACACGTCTGGACAGGGAACACGCACTGTACACAATCTAGACAGTAAGCACTCTCTGTACACAGTCTGAACAGGGAACACTCTCTGTACACCGTCTGGACAGTGAACAATTTCTGTACACATTCTGGACAGTGAACATTCTCTGTACACAGTCTGGACAGTGAACACTCTCTGTACACTGTCTGGACAGTGAACACTCTCTGTACTGAGTCTGGACAGTGAACTCTGTATACTGTCTGGACAGGGGACACTCTCTATAAACTGTATCGTCATTAAACACTCTCTGTACACAGTATGGACAGGGAACACTCTCTGTACATTGCCTGGACAGTGAAAAATCTCTGTATTCAGTCTGGACAGAGAACATTCTCTGTACACAGTATGGACAGTGAACACTCTCTATACATTTTCTGGACAGTGAGCACTCTCTGTACACCGTCTGGACAGGGAACACTCTCTGTACACAGTCTGAACAGGGAACACTCTCTGTACACCGTCTGGACAGTGAACAATCTCTGTATACAGTCTGGACAGTGAACATTCTCTGTACACAGTATGGACAGTGAACACTCCCTGTACACAGTCTGGACAGTGAACAGCCTCTGTACACAGTCTCGACAGTGAACACTCCCTGTACACAGTCTGGACAGTGAACACTCTGTACAGCGTCTGGACAGGGAACACTCTCTGTATACAGTCTGAACAGGGAACACTCTCTGTACACCGCGTGGACAGTGAACACTCTCTGTACACAATCTGTGCAGTGAACGCTCCTTGTACATAGTATGGACAGTGAACACTCTCTGTCCATTGTCTGTACAGTGAAAACTCTCAGTATTCAGTCTGGACAGAGAACATTCTCTGTACGCAGTCTGGACAGGGAACACTCTCTGTACACAGTATGGACAGTGAACACGCTCTGTACATTGTCTACACAGTCTGGACAGTAAACATTCTCTGTACACCTTCTGGACATGGAACACTCTCTGTACACCGTCTGGACAGGGAACTCTCTCTGTACAGAGTCTGGACAGTGAACAATTTCTGTACACAGTCTGGACAGTGAACAGTCCCTGTATACAGTCTGGACAGTGAACACTCTCTGCACACCGTCTGGACAGGGAACACTCTCTATACACAGTCTGAACTGGGAACACTCTCCTGACACAGTCTGGACAATGAATACCCTCTGTAAACAGTCAGAATAGTGAACACTCTCTGTACAGAGTCTGAACAATGAACAATCTCTGTACACACTCTGGACAGTGAAAACTCCCTGTACACAGTCTGGACAGTAAACCATCTCAGTACAGAGTCTGGACAGGGAACACTCTCTATACACAGTCTGGACAGTGAACACACTCTGTACAGAGTCTGAACAGTGAACACTCTCTGTACACTGTCTGGACAGGGAACACTCTTTGTACACAGTATGGTCAGTGAACACTCTCTGTACATTGTCTGGACGGTGAAAAATCTCCGGATTCAGTCTGGACAGAGAACATTTTTTGAACACAGTCTGGACAGGGAACACTCTCTATAAACTGTATGGACAGTAAACACTCTCTGTACACAGTATTGACAGGGAACACTCTCTTTACATTGCCTGGACAGTGAAAAATCTCTGTATTCATTCTGGAAAGAGACATTCTCTGTACACTGTATGGACAGTGAACACTCTCTGTACAGTTTCTGGACAGTGAACACTCTCTGTACACCGTCTGGACAGGAAACACTCTCTGTACACAGTCTGAACAGGGAACACTCTCTGTACACCGTCTGGACAGTGGACAATCTCTGTACACATTCTGGACAGTGAACATTCTCTGTACACAGTCTGGACAGTGAACACTCTCTGTACACTGTCTGGACAGGGAACACTCTCTGTACACAGTATGGACAGTGAGCACTCTCTGTACATTGTCTAGACAGTGAAAAATCTCTACAAACAGTATGGACAGTGACGACTATCTGTACACAGTCTGGATAGTGAACACTCTCTGCACACGTCTGGACAGGGAACACACACTGTACACAATATAGACAGTGAGCACTCTCTGTACATCGTCTGGACAGTGAACAATCTCTGTACACCGTATGGGCAGTGAACACTCTCTGTACATTGTCTGGACAGGGAACACTCTCTGTACACAACATGGACAGTGAGCACTCTCTGTACATTGTCTGGTCAGTGAAAAATCTCTGCACACTGTATGGTCAGTGACCACTCTCTGCACACAGTCTGGACAGGGAACACACACTGTACACAATCTAGACAGTGAGCACTCTCTATGCATCGTCTGGACAGTGAACAATCTCTGTAAACCGTATGGGCAGTGAACACTCTCTGTACATTGTCTGGACAGTGAACACTCTCTGTACACAGTCTGCACAGTGAACACTCTCTGCACACATTATGGACAGTGGACACTCCCTGTACACAGTCTGGACAGTGAACACTCTCTGAACACAGTCTGGACAGAGAACCGTCTCTGTACAGAGTCTGGACAGTGAGCACTCTCTGTACACAGTCTGGACAGTGAACACACTCTGTGCACAGTCTAGACAGTGAACAATCTCTGTACACAGTCAGGACAGTGTAAACACTCTGTACAAAGTCTGGAGAGTGAACACAGTCTGTACACATTTTGGACAGAGAACACTCTCTGTACGCAGTCTGGACAGGGAACACTCTCTGTACACAGTATGGACTGTGAACACTCTCCGTAGATTGTCTACACAGTCTGGACAGGGAACACTCTCTGTACACCGTCTGGACATGGAACACTCTCTGTACACCGTCTGGAAAGGGAACACTCTCTGTACACAGTCAGGACAGGAAACACTCTCTGTACACCGTCTGGACAATGAACACTCTCTGTAAACAGTCGGGACAGTGAGCACTCTCTGTACAGAGTCTGGACAATGAAGACTCACTGTACACAGTCTGGATAGTGAACAATCTCTGTACGGAGTCTGGACAGGGAACACTCTCTATACACAGTCTGGACAGGGAACACTCTCTGTACACAGTATGGACAGTGAACACTCTCTGTACACAGTCAGGACAGGGAACAGTCTCTGTACAAAGTCGGGAAAATGAACACTCTCTGCAAACAGTCTGGACAGTGAACAATCTATGTACACAGTCTGGAGAGTGAACACTCCCTGTAAACAGTCTGGACAGGGAACACTCTCTACACACAATCTGGACAGTGAACACTCTCTGTAAATTGTCTGGACAGGGAACACTCTCTGTACACATTATGGACAGTGAACACTCTCTGCACACATTCTGGACAGGGAAAACACACTGTACACAATCTAGACAGTGAGCACTCTCTATACATCGTCAGGACAGGGAACAATCTCTGTACACCGTATGGGCAGTGACCACTCTCTGTACATTGTCTGGACAGTGAAAACTCTCTGTACACCGTCTGGACAGTGAACAATCTCTGTACACATTCTGGACAGTAAACATTCTCTGTACACAGTCTGGACAGTGAACACTCTCTGCACACGTCTGGACAGGGAATACACACTGTACACAATCTAGACAGTGAGCACTCTCTGTACACCGTCTGGACAGGAAACAGTCTCTGTTCAGAGTCTGGACAGGGAACACTCTCTATACACAGTCTGGACAGTTAACACTCTCTGTACACAGTCTGGACAGTGAGCACTCCTTGTGGACTGTCTGGACAGGGAACACTCTCTGTACACAGTATGTACAGTGAACACTCTCTGTACATTTTCTGGACAGTGAACACTCTCTGCACACAGTATGGACAGGGAACACTCTCTATACACAGTCTGAACTGGGAACACTCTCCTGACACAGTCTGGACAATGAATACCCTCTGTAAACAGTCAGAATAGTGAACACTCTCTGTACAGAGTCTGAACAATGAACAATCTCTGTACACACTCTGGACAGTGAAAACTCCCTGTACACAGTCTGGACAGTAAACCATCTCAGTACAGAGTCTGGACAGGGAACACTCTCTATACACAGTCTGGACAGTGAACACACTCTGTACAGAGTCTGAACAGTGAACACTCTCTGTACACTGTCTGGACAGGGAACACTCTTTGTACACAGTATGGTCAGTGAACACTCTCTGTACATTGTCTGGACGGTGAAAAATCTCCGGATTCAGTCTGGACAGAGAACATTTTTTGAACACAGTCTGGACAGGGAACACTCTCTATAAACTGTATGGACAGTAAACACTCTCTGTACACAGTATTGACAGGGAACACTCTCTTTACATTGCCTGGACAGTGAAAAATCTCTGTATTCATTCTGGAAAGAGACATTCTCTGTACACTGTATGGACAGTGAACACTCTCTGTACAGTTTCTGGACAGTGAACACTCTCTGTACACCGTCTGGACAGGAAACACTCTCTGTACACAGTCTGAACAGGGAACACTCTCTGTACACCGTCTGGACAGTGGACAATCTCTGTACACATTCTGGACAGTGAACATTCTCTGTACACAGTCTGGACAGTGAACACTCTCTGTACACTGTCTGGACAGGGAACACTCTCTGTACTCAGTATGGACAGTGAACACTCTCTGTACATTGTCTAGACAGTGAAAAATCTCTACACACAATATGGACAGTGACCACTCTCTGTACACAGTCTGGATAGTGAACACTCTCTGCACACGTCTGGACAGGGAACACACACTGTACACAATATAGACAGTGAGCACTCTCTGTACATCGTCTGGACAGTGAACAATCTCTGTACACCGTATGGGCAGTGAACACTCTCTGTACATTGTCTGGACAGGGAACACTCTCTGTACACAATATGGACAGTGAACACTCTCTGTACATTGTCTGGTCAGTGAAAAATCTCTGCACACTGTATGGTCAGTGACCACTCTCTGCACACAGTCTGGACAGGGAACACACACTGTACACAATCTAGACAGTGAGCACTCTCTGTACATCGTCTGGACAGTGAACACTCTCTGTACACCGTCTGGACATGGAACACTCTCTGTACATTGTCTGGACAGTGAAAACTCTCTGTACACAGTCTGCACAGTGAACACTCTCTGCACACATTATGGACAGTGGACACTCCCTGTACACAGTCTGGACAGTGAACACTCTCTGAACACAGTCTGGACAGAGAACCGTCTCTGTACAGTGTCTGGACAGTGAGCACTCTCTGTACACAGTCTGGACAGTGAACACACTCTGTACAAAGTCTGGAGAGTGAACACTGTCTGTACACATTTTGGACAGAGAACACTCTCTGTACGCAGTCTGGACAGGGAACACTCTCTGTACACAGTATGGACTGTGAACACTCTCCGTAGATTGTCTACACAGTCTGGACAGGGAACACTCTCTGTACACCGTCTGGACATGGAACACTCTCTGTACACCGTCTGGAAAGGGAACACTCTCTGTACACAGTCAGGACAGGAAACACTCTCTGTACACCGTCTGGACAATGAACACTCTCTGTAAACAGTCGGGACAGTGAACACTCTCTGTACAGAGTCTGGACAAAGAAGACTCACTGTACACAGTCTGGATAGTGAACAATCTCTGTACGGAATCTGGACAGGGAACACTCTCTATACACAGTCTGGACAGGGAACACTCTCTGTACACAGTATGGACAGTAAACACTCTCTGTACACAGTCAGGACAGGGAACAGTCTCTGTACAAAGTCGGGAAAATGAACACTCTCTGCAAACAGTCTGGACAGTGAACAATCTATGTACACAGTCTGGAGAGTGAACACTCCCTGTAAACAGTCTGGACAGGGAACACTCTCTACACACAATCTGGACAGTGAACACTCTCTGTAAATTGTCTGGACAGGGAACACTCTCTGTACACATTATGGACAGTGAACACTCTCTGCACACATTCTGGACAGGGAAAACACACTGTACACAATCTAGACAGTGAGCACTCGCTATACATCGTCAGGACAGGGAACAATCTCTGTACACCGTATGGGCAGTGACCACTCTCTGTACATTGTCTGGACAGTGAAAACTCTCTGTACACAGTCTGGACAGTGAACACTCTCTGACAGAGTCTGGACAGTGAACCTTCTCTGTACAGAGTCTGGACAGTGAACACTCTCTGTACACAGTATGGACAGTGAACACTCTCTGTACACAGTCAGGACAGGAAACACTCTCTGTACACCTTCTGGACAATGAACACTCTCTGTAAACAGTCGGGACAGTGAACACTCTCTGTACAGAGTCTGGACAATGAAAACACCCTGTACACAGTCTGGACAGTGAACCATCTCAGTACAGAGTCTGGACAGGGAACACTCTCTATACACAGTCTGGACAGTGAACACACTCTGTACAGAGTCTGGACAGTGAACACTCTCTGCACACTGTCTGGACAGGGAACACTCTCTGTACACAGTATGGACAGTGAACACTCTCTGTACATTGCCTGGTCAGTGAAAAATCTCTGCACACAGTATGGTCAGTGACCACTCTCTGCACACAGTCTGGACAGGGAACACAAACTGTACACAATCTAGACAGTGAGCACTCTCTGTACATCGTCTGGACAGTCAACAATCTCTGTACACCATATGGGCAGTGAATACTCTTTGGTCATAGTATGGACAGTGAACACACTCTGTACATTGTCTGGACAGTGAAATCTGTTAGTATTCAGTCTGGACAGAGAACACTCTCTGTACGCAGTCTGGACAGGGAACACTCTCTGTGCACAGTATGAACTGTGAAAACTCTCTGTAGATTGTCTACACAGTCTGGACAGGGAACACTCTCTGTACACCGTCTGGACATGGAACACTCTCTGTACACCGTCTGGACATGGAACACTCTCTGTACACCGTCTGGAAAGGGCACACTCTCTGTACACAGTCTGGACCGTGAACACTCTCTGTACACAGTATGGACAGTGAACACTCTCTGTACACAATCAGGACAGGAAACACTCTCTGTACACCGTCTGTACAATGAACACACTCTGTAAACAGTCGGGACAGTGAACACTCTCTGTACAGAGTCTGGAGAGTGAACAATCTCTGTACAGAGTCTGGACAGGGAACAGTCTCTACACACAGTCTGGACAGTGAACACTCTCTGTAAACTGTCTGGACAGGGAACACTCTCTGTACACAGTATGGACAGTGAACACTCTCTGCACACAGTCTGGACAGTGAGCACACTCTGTGCACTGTCCAGACAGTGAACAATGTCTGTACACAGTCAGGACAGGGAAGACTCTCTGTACAAAGTCTGGACAGTGAACACTGTCTGTACACATTTTGGACAGAGAACACTCTCTGTACACAGTCTGAACAGGGAACAATCTCTGTGCACCGTTTGGTCAGTGAACACTCTCTATACACAGTCTGGACAATGAACATTCTCTGTACACAGTCTGGACAGGGAACACTCTCTGTACACAGTATGGACAGTGAATACTCTTTCGACATAGTATGGACAGTGAACACTCTCTGTACATTGTCTGGACAGTGAAATATCTTAGTATTCAGTCTGGACAGAGAACATTCTCTGTACGCAGTCTGGACAGGGAACACTCTCTGTACACAGTATGGACTGTGAACACTCTCTGTACACAATCTGGACGGTGAACTCTCTCTGTACACAGAATGGGCAGTGAACACTCTCTGTACACAGTCAGGACAGGGAACACTCTTTGTACACAGTCTGGAAAATGAACACTCTCTGTACATTTTCTGGACAGTGAACACTCTCTGTACACCGTCTGGACAGTGAACAATCTCTGTATACAGTCTGGACAGTGAACATTTCCTGTACACAGTATGGACAGTGAACACTCTCTGTACACTGTCTGGACAGGGAACACTCTCTGTAAACAGTCTGGACAGGGAAAACTCTCTGTACACAGTCTGGACAGTGAACACTCTCTGTACACAGTATGGACAGTGAACACTCTCTGTACACATTCAGGACATGGAACACTCTCTGTACACAGTCTGGACAGTGAACACTCTCTGTGTACCGTCTGGACAGTGACCACTCTCTGTACAGCGCCTGGACAGCGAACAATCTCTGTACACAGTCTGGAAGGTGAACACTCCCTGTACACAGTCTGGACAGTGAACAGTCTCTGTACAGAGTCTGGACAGGGAACACTCTCTATACACAGTCTGGACAGGGAACACTATCTGTACACAGTATGGACAGTGAACACTCTCTGTACATTTTCTGAACAGTGAACACTCTCTGTACACCGTCTGGACAGGGAACACTCTCTGTACACAGTCTGAACAGGGAACGCTCTCTGTACACCGTCTGGACAGTGAACACTCTCTGTAAACAGTCGGGACAGTGAACACTCTCTGTACAGAGTCTGGACAAAGAAGACTCACTGTACACAGTCTGGATAGTGAACAATCTCTGTACGGAATCTGGACAGGGAACACTCTCTATACACAGTCTGGACAGGGAACACTCTCTGTACACAGTATGGACAGTAAACACTCTCTGTACACAGTCAGGACAGGGAACAGTCTCTGTACAAAGTCGGGAAAATGAACACTCTCTGCAAACAGTCTGGACAGTGAACAATCTATGTACACAGTCTGGAGAGTGAACACTCCCTGTAAACAGTCTGGACAGGGAACACTCTCTACACACAATCTGGACAGTGAACACTCTCTGTAAATTGTCTGGACAGGGAACACTCTCTGTACACATTATGGACAGTGAACACTCTCTGCACACATTCTGGACAGGGAAAACACACTGTACACAATCTAGACAGTGAGCACTCGCTATACATCGTCAGGACAGGGAACAATCTCTGTACACCGTATGGGCAGTGACCACTCTCTGTACATTGTCTGGACAGTGAAAACTCTCTGTACACAGTCTGGACAGTGAACACTCTCTGACAGAGTCTGGACAGTGAACCTTCTCTGTACAGATTCTGGACAGTGAACACTCTCTGTACACAGTATGGACAGTGAACACTCTCTGTACACAGTCAGGACAGGAAACACTCTCTGTACACCTTCTGGACAATGAACACTCTCTGTAAACAGTCGGGACAGTGAACACTCTCTGTACAGAGTCTGGACAATGAAAACACCCTGTACACAGTCTGGACAGTGAACCATCTCAGTACAGAGTCTGGACAGGGAACACTCTCTATACACAGTCTGGACAGTGAACACACTCTGTACAGAGTCTGGACAGTGAACACTCTCTGCACACTGTCTGGACAGGGAACACTCTCTGTACACAGTATGGACAGTGAACACTCTCTGTACATTGCCTGGTCAGTGAAAAATCTCTGCACACAGTATGGTCAGTGACCACTCTCTGCACACAGTCTGGACAGGGAACACAAACTGTACACAATCTAGACAGTGAGCACTCTCTGTACATCGTCTGGACAGTCAACAATCTCTGTACACCATATGGGCAGTGAATACTCTTTGGTCATAGTATGGACAGTGAACACACTCTGTACATTGTCTGGACAGTGAAATCTGTTAGTATTCAGTCTGGACAGAGAACACTCTCTGTACGCAGTCTGGACAGGGAACACTCTCTGTGCACAGTATGAACTGTGAAAACTCTCTGTAGATTGTCTACACAGTCTGGACAGGGAACACTCTCTGTACACCGTCTGGACATGGAACACTCTCTGTACACCGTCTGGACATGGAACACTCTCTGTACACCGTCTGGAAAGGGCACACTCTCTGTACACAGTCTGGACCGTGAACACTCTCTGTACACAGTATGGACAGTGAACACTCTCTGTACACAATCAGGACAGGAAACACTCTCTGTACACCGTCTGTACAATGAACACACTCTGTAAACAGTCGGGACAGTGAACACTCTCTGTACAGAGTCTGGAGAGTGAACAATCTCTGTACAGAGTCTGGACAGGGAACAGTCTCTACACACAGTCTGGACAGTGAACACTCTCTGTAAACTGTCTGGACAGGGAACACTCTCTGTACACAGTATGGACAGTGAACACTCTCTGCACACAGTCTGGACAGTGAGCACACTCTGTGCACTGTCCAGACAGTGAACAATGTCTGTACACAGTCAGGACAGGGAAGACTCTCTGTACAAAGTCTGGACAGTGAACACTGTCTGTACACATTTTGGACAGAGAACACTCTCTGTACACAGTCTGAACAGGGAACAATCTCTGTGCACCGTTTGGTCAGTGAACACTCTCTATACACAGTCTGGACAATGAACATTCTCTGTACACAGTCTGGACAGGGAACACTCTCTGTACACAGTATGGACAGTGAATACTCTTTCGACATAGTATGGACAGTGAACACTCTCTGTACATTGTCTGGACAGTGAAATATCTTAGTATTCAGTCTGGACAGAGAACATTCTCTGTACGCAGTCTGGACAGGGAACACTCTCTGTACACAGTATGGACTGTGAACACTCTCTGTACACAATCTGGACGGTGAACTCTCTCTGTACACAGAATGGGCAGTGAACACTCTCTGTACACAGTCAGGACAGGGAACACTCTTTGTACACAGTCTGGAAAATGAACACTCTCTGTACATTTTCTGGACAGTGAACACTCTCTGTACACCGTCTGGACAGTGAACAATCTCTGTATACAGTCTGGACAGTGAACATTTCCTGTACACAGTATGGACAGTGAACACTCTCTGTACACTGTCTGGACAGGGAACACTCTCTGTAAACAGTCTGGACAGGGAAAACTCTCTGTACACAGTCTGGACAGTGAACACTCTCTGTACACAGTATGGACAGTGAACACTCTCTGTACACATTCAGGACATGGAACACTCTCTGTACACAGTCTGGACAGTGAACACTCTCTGTGTACCGTCTGGACAGTGACCACTCTCTGTACAGCGCCTGGACAGCGAACAATCTCTGTACACAGTCTGGAAGGTGAACACTCCCTGTACACAGTCTGGACAGTGAACAGTCTCTGTACAGAGTCTGGACAGGGAACACTCTCTATACACAGTCTGGACAGGGAACACTATCTGTACACAGTATGGACAGTGAACACTCTCTGTACATTTTCTGAACAGTGAACACTCTCTGTACACCGTCTGGACAGGGAACACTCTCTGTACACAGTCTGAACAGGGAACTCTCTCTGTACACCGTCTGGACAGTGAACAATCTCTGTATACAGTCTGGACAGTGAACATTCTCTGTACACAGTATGGACAGTGAACACTCTCTGTACACAGTCTCGACAGTGAACACTCCATGTACACAGTCTGGACAGTGAAAAGTCTCTGTACACAGTCTGGACAGTGAACACTCTCTGTGGACTGTCTAGACAGTGAACACTCTCTGTACACAATCTGGGTATGAACACTCCTTGTACATAGTATGGACAGTGAACACTCTCTGTCGATTGTCTGTACAGTGAAAACTCTCAGTGTTCAGTCTGGACAGAGAACATTCTCTGTACGCAGTCTGGACAGGGAACACTCTCTGTACACAGTATGGACTGTGAACACTCTCCGTAGATTGTCTACACAGTCTGGACAGGGAACACTCTCTGTACACCGTCTGGACATGGAACACTCTCTGTACACCGTCTGGAAAGGGAACACTCTCTGTACACAGTCAGGACAGGAAACACTCTCTGTACACCGTCTGGACAATGAACACTCTCTGTAAACAGTCGGGACAGTGAACACTCTCTGTACAGAGTCTGGACAAAGAAGACTCACTGTACACAGTCTGGATAGTGAACAATCTCTGTACGGAATCTGGACAGGGAACACTCTCTATACACAGTCTGGACAGGGAACACTCTCTGTACACAGTATGGACAGTAAACACTCTCTGTACACAGTCAGGACAGGGAACAGTCTCTGTACAAAGTCGGGAAAATGAACACTCTCTGCAAACAGTCTGGACAGTGAACAATCTATGTACACAGTCTGGAGAGTGAACACTCCCTGTAAACAGTCTGGACAGGGAACACTCTCTACACACAATCTGGACAGTGAACACTCTCTGTAAATTGTCTGGACAGGGAACACTCTCTGTACACATTATGGACAGTGAACACTCTCTGCACACATTCTGGACAGGGAAAACACACTGTACACAATCTAGACAGTGAGCACTCGCTATACATCGTCAGGACAGGGAACAATCTCTGTACACCGTATGGGCAGTGACCACTCTCTGTACATTGTCTGGACAGTGAAAACTCTCTGTACACAGTCTGGACAGTGAACACTCTCTGACAGAGTCTGGACAGTGAACCTTCTCTGTACAGAGTCTGGACAGTGAACACTCTCTGTACACAGTATGGACAGTGAACACTCTCTGTACACAGTCAGGACAGGAAACACTCTCTGTACACCTTCTGGACAATGAACACTCTCTGTAAACAGTCGGGACAGTGAACACTCTCTGTACAGAGTCTGGACAATGAAAACACCCTGTACACAGTCTGGACAGTGAACCATCTCAGTACAGAGTCTGGACAGGGAACACTCTCTATACACAGTCTGGACAGTGAACACACTCTGTACAGAGTCTGGACAGTGAACACTCTCTGCACACTGTCTGGACAGGGAACACTCTCTGTACACAGTATGGACAGTGAACACTCTCTGTACATTGCCTGGTCAGTGAAAAATCTCTGCACACAGTATGGTCAGTGACCACTCTCTGCACACAGTCTGGACAGGGAACACAAACTGTACACAATCTAGACAGTGAGCACTCTCTGTACATCGTCTGGACAGTCAACAATCTCTGTACACCATATGGGCAGTGAATACTCTTTGGTCATAGTATGGACAGTGAACACACTCTGTACATTGTCTGGACAGTGAAATCTGTTAGTATTCAGTCTGGACAGAGAACACTCTCTGTACGCAGTCTGGACAGGGAACACTCTCTGTGCACAGTATGAACTGTGAAAACTCTCTGTAGATTGTCTACACAGTCTGGACAGGGAACACTCTCTGTACACCGTCTGGACATGGAACACTCTCTGTACACCGTCTGGACATGGAACACTCTCTGTACACCGTCTGGAAAGGGCACACTCTCTGTACACAGTCTGGACCGTGAACACTCTCTGTACACAGTATGGACAGTGAACACTCTCTGTACACAATCAGGACAGGAAACACTCTCTGTACACCGTCTGTACAATGAACACACTCTGTAAACAGTCGGGACAGTGAACACTCTCTGTACAGAGTCTGGAGAGTGAACAATCTCTGTACAGAGTCTGGACAGGGAACAGTCTCTACACACAGTCTGGACAGTGAACACTCTCTGTAAACTGTCTGGACAGGGAACACTCTCTGTACACAGTATGGACAGTGAACACTCTCTGCACACAGTCTGGACAGTGAGCACACTCTGTGCACTGTCCAGACAGTGAACAATGTCTGTACACAGTCAGGACAGGGAAGACTCTCTGTACAAAGTCTGGACAGTGAACACTGTCTGTACACATTTTGGACAGAGAACACTCTCTGTACACAGTCTGAACAGGGAACAATCTCTGTGCACCGTTTGGTCAGTGAACACTCTCTATACACAGTCTGGACAATGAACATTCTCTGTACACAGTCTGGACAGGGAACACTCTCTGTACACAGTATGGACAGTGAATACTCTTTCGACATAGTATGGACAGTGAACACTCTCTGTACATTGTCTGGACAGTGAAATATCTTAGTATTCAGTCTGGACAGAGAACATTCTCTGTACGCAGTCTGGACAGGGAACACTCTCTGTACACAGTATGGACTGTGAACACTCTCTGTACACAATCTGGACGGTGAACTCTCTCTGTACACAGAATGGGCAGTGAACACTCTCTGTACACAGTCAGGACAGGGAACACTCTTTGTACACAGTCTGGAAAATGAACACTCTCTGTACATTTTCTGGACAGTGAACACTCTCTGTACACCGTCTGGACAGTGAACAATCTCTGTATACAGTCTGGACAGTGAACATTTCCTGTACACAGTATGGACAGTGAACACTCTCTGTACACTGTCTGGACAGGGAACACTCTCTGTAAACAGTCTGGACAGGGAAAACTCTCTGTACACAGTCTGGACAGTGAACACTCTCTGTACACAGTATGGACAGTGAACACTCTCTGTACACATTCAGGACATGGAACACTCTCTGTACACAGTCTGGACAGTGAACACTCTCTGTGTACCGTCTGGACAGTGACCACTCTCTGTACAGCGCCTGGACAGCGAACAATCTCTGTACACAGTCTGGAAGGTGAACACTCCCTGTACACAGTCTGGACAGTGAACAGTCTCTGTACAGAGTCTGGACAGGGAACACTCTCTATACACAGTCTGGACAGGGAACACTATCTGTACACAGTATGGACAGTGAACACTCTCTGTACATTTTCTGAACAGTGAACACTCTCTGTACACCGTCTGGACAGGGAACACTCTCTGTACACAGTCTGAACAGGGAACGCTCTCTGTACACCGTCTGGACAGTGAACACTCTCTGTAAACAGTCGGGACAGTGAACACTCTCTGTACAGAGTCTGGACAAAGAAGACTCACTGTACACAGTCTGGATAGTGAACAATCTCTGTACGGAATCTGGACAGGGAACACTCTCTGTACACAGTCTGAACAGGGAACGCTCTCTGTACACCGTCTGGACAGTGAACACTCTCTGTAAACAGTCGGGACAGTGAACACTCTCTGTACAGAGTCTGGACAAAGAAGACTCACTGTACACAGTCTGGATAGTGAACAATCTCTGTACGGAATCTGGACAGGGAACACTCTCTATACACAGTCTGGACAGGGAACACTCTCTGTACACAGTATGGACAGTAAACACTCTCTGTACACAGTCAGGACAGGGAACAGTCTCTGTACAAAGTCGGGAAAATGAACACTCTCTGCAAACAGTCTGGACAGTGAACAATCTATGTACACAGTCTGGAGAGTGAACACTCCCTGTAAACAGTCTGGACAGGGAACACTCTCTACACACAATCTGGACAGTGAACACTCTCTGTAAATTGTCTGGACAGGGAACACTCTCTGTACACATTATGGACAGTGAACACTCTCTGCACACATTCTGGACAGGGAAAACACACTGTACACAATCTAGACAGTGAGCACTCGCTATACATCGTCAGGACAGGGAACAATCTCTGTACACCGTATGGGCAGTGACCACTCTCTGTACATTGTCTGGACAGTGAAAACTCTCTGTACACAGTCTGGACAGTGAACACTCTCTGACAGAGTCTGGACAGTGAACCTTCTCTGTACAGATTCTGGACAGTGAACACTCTCTGTACACAGTATGGACAGTGAACACTCTCTGTACACAGTCAGGACAGGAAACACTCTCTGTACACCTTCTGGACAATGAACACTCTCTGTAAACAGTCGGGACAGTGAACACTCTCTGTACAGAGTCTGGACAATGAAAACACCCTGTACACAGTCTGGACAGTGAACCATCTCAGTACAGAGTCTGGACAGGGAACACTCTCTATACACAGTCTGGACAGTGAACACACTCTGTACAGAGTCTGGACAGTGAACACTCTCTGCACACTGTCTGGACAGGGAACACTCTCTGTACACAGTATGGACAGTGAACACTCTCTGTACATTGCCTGGTCAGTGAAAAATCTCTGCACACAGTATGGTCAGTGACCACTCTCTGCACACAGTCTGGACAGGGAACACAAACTGTACACAATCTAGACAGTGAGCACTCTCTGTACATCGTCTGGACAGTCAACAATCTCTGTACACCATATGGGCAGTGAATACTCTTTGGTCATAGTATGGACAGTGAACACACTCTGTACATTGTCTGGACAGTGAAATCTGTTAGTATTCAGTCTGGACAGAGAACACTCTCTGTACGCAGTCTGGACAGGGAACACTCTCTGTGCACAGTATGAACTGTGAAAACTCTCTGTAGATTGTCTACACAGTCTGGACAGGGAACACTCTCTGTACACCGTCTGGACATGGAACACTCTCTGTACACCGTCTGGACATGGAACACTCTCTGTACACCGTCTGGAAAGGGCACACTCTCTGTACACAGTCTGGACCGTGAACACTCTCTGTACACAGTATGGACAGTGAACACTCTCTGTACACAATCAGGACAGGAAACACTCTCTGTACACCGTCTGTACAATGAACACACTCTGTAAACAGTCGGGACAGTGAACACTCTCTGTACAGAGTCTGGAGAGTGAACAATCTCTGTACAGAGTCTGGACAGGGAACAGTCTCTACACACAGTCTGGACAGTGAACACTCTCTGTAAACTGTCTGGACAGGGAACACTCTCTGTACACAGTATGGACAGTGAACACTCTCTGCACACAGTCTGGACAGTGAGCACACTCTGTGCACTGTCCAGACAGTGAACAATGTCTGTACACAGTCAGGACAGGGAAGACTCTCTGTACAAAGTCTGGACAGTGAACACTGTCTGTACACATTTTGGACAGAGAACACTCTCTGTACACAGTCTGAACAGGGAACAATCTCTGTGCACCGTTTGGTCAGTGAACACTCTCTATACACAGTCTGGACAATGAACATTCTCTGTACACAGTCTGGACAGGGAACACTCTCTGTACACAGTATGGACAGTGAATACTCTTTCGACATAGTATGGACAGTGAACACTCTCTGTACATTGTCTGGACAGTGAAATATCTTAGTATTCAGTCTGGACAGAGAACATTCTCTGTACGCAGTCTGGACAGGGAACACTCTCTGTACACAGTATGGACTGTGAACACTCTCTGTACACAATCTGGACGGTGAACTCTCTCTGTACACAGAATGGGCAGTGAACACTCTCTGTACACAGTCAGGACAGGGAACACTCTTTGTACACAGTCTGGAAAATGAACACTCTCTGTACATTTTCTGGACAGTGAACACTCTCTGTACACCGTCTGGACAGTGAACAATCTCTGTATACAGTCTGGACAGTGAACATTTCCTGTACACAGTATGGACAGTGAACACTCTCTGTACACTGTCTGGACAGGGAACACTCTCTGTAAACAGTCTGGACAGGGAAAACTCTCTGTACACAGTCTGGACAGTGAACACTCTCTGTACACAGTATGGACAGTGAACACTCTCTGTACACATTCAGGACATGGAACACTCTCTGTACACAGTCTGGACAGTGAACACTCTCTGTGTACCGTCTGGACAGTGACCACTCTCTGTACAGCGCCTGGACAGCGAACAATCTCTGTACACAGTCTGGAAGGTGAACACTCCCTGTACACAGTCTGGACAGTGAACAGTCTCTGTACAGAGTCTGGACAGGGAACACTCTCTATACACAGTCTGGACAGGGAACACTATCTGTACACAGTATGGACAGTGAACACTCTCTGTACATTTTCTGAACAGTGAACACTCTCTGTACACCGTCTGGACAGGGAACACTCTCTGTACACAGTCTGAACAGGGAACTCTCTCTGTACACCGTCTGGACAGTGAACAATCTCTGTATACAGTCTGGACAGTGAACATTCTCTGTACACAGTATGGACAGTGAACACTCTCTGTACACAGTCTCGACAGTGAACACTCCATGTACACAGTCTGGACAGTGAAAAGTCTCTGTACACAGTCTGGACAGTGAACACTCTCTGTGGACTGTCTAGACAGTGAACACTCTCTGTACACAATCTGGGTATGAACACTCCTTGTACATAGTATGGACAGTGAACACTCTCTGTCGATTGTCTGTACAGTGAAAACTCTCAGTGTTCAGTCTGGACAGAGAACATTCTCTGTACGCAGTCTGGACAGGGAACACTCTCTGTAAATTGTCTGGGCAGTGAACCCTCTCTGCACACATTCTGGACAGTGGACACTCTCTGTACACAGTCTGGACAGAGAACACTCTCTACACACAGTCTTGACAAGAACACTATCTGTACACAGTCTGGAAAGACAACACTCTCTGCACATTGTCTGGAAAGTAGAATACACTCTGTACACTATCTGGAGAGTGAACACTCCCTTTATACAGTCTGGAATGTGAGCACACTCCTACACATTCTGGTTAGTGCACACTGCACACAGTCTGGAAAGAGAAAAATCTCTGTAGACAGTCTGGACAGTGAACACTCTCTGTACACCGTCTGGACAGTGAACACTCTCTGTTCACGGTCTGGACAGTGAACACTCTCTGTACACAGTCTGGACAGGGAGCACTCGCTGTAAACAGTCTAGACAGTGAACACTCTCTGTACACCGTCTGGACAGTGAACACACTCTGTACACTGTCTGGACAGTGAAAACCCTCTGTACACAGTCTGGACAGGGAAAATTCTCTGTACACCGTCTGGACAGGAAACACTCACTGTACACAGTCTGGACAGTGAACACTCTCTGTACATTGTCTGGACAGTGAACACACTCTGTAAACTGTCTGGACAGTGAAAACTCTCTGTACACAGTCTGGACAGGGAAAATTCTCTGCACACCGTCTGGACAGGAAACACTCTCTGTACACAGTCTGGACAGTGAAAACTCTCTGTACACAGTCTGGAAAGTCAACACTCTCAGCACACATCATGGACAGTGGAAACTCTCTGTACACAGTCTGGGCAGTGAACACTCTCTGCACACAGTCTGGACAGTGAACACTCTCGATACACAGTCTGGAAAGGGAACACTCTCTGTACTTTGTCTGGAAAGTAGAATACCCTCTGTACACTATCTGGAGTGTGAACACTCACTTTAAACAGTCTGGACAGTCAACACACCCTGTACACAGTCTGGATAGTGGACACTGTACACAGTCTGGACAGGGAACACTCTCTGTACACAGTCTGGTCGGGGAACACTCTTTGTACAAAGTCTGGTAAGGGAAAACTCTCTGTACTTTGTCTGGAATGTAGAATACCCTCTGTACACTATCTGGAGTGTGAACACTCACTTTAAACAGTCTGGACACTCAACACACCCTGTACACAGTCTGGATAGTGGATACTGTACACAGTCTGGACAGGGAACACTCTCTGTACACAGTCTGGAAAGGCAACACTCTCTGTACATTGTCTGGAAAGTAGAATACACTCTGTACACTATCTGGATTGTGAAAACTCCCTTTAAACAGCCTGGACAGTGAACACACTCCGTACACAGTCTGGATAGTGGACACTGCACACAGTATGGACAAGGAACACTCTCTGTACACAGTCTGGACAGTGAACACACTCTTTACACAGTCTGTGCAGTGAACACTCTCTGTACACAGTATGGACAGTGAACACTCACCGTACACAGTATTGAAAGTGAACACTCTCTTTTCACCATTGGACAGTGAACACTCTCTGCACACATTATGGACAATTGACACTCTCTGTGCACAGTCTGGACAGTGAACACTCTCTGTACACAGTCTGGACAGTGAACACACTCTCGACACAGTCTGGGCATTGAACACTCTCTGTACACAGTATGGACAGTGAATACTCTTTGTACACAGTATGGACAGTGAACACACTCTATTCACCATCTGGACAGTGAAAACTCTCTGTACACGGTCTGGACAGTGAACACTCACTCGACATTTTCTGGACAGTGAAAGCTCTCTGAATTCAGTCTGGACAGTAAACACTCCCTGTACATTTTCTGGACAATGTAAACTCTCTGTACACAGTCTGGACAGTGAACACTCTCTGCACACAATATGGACAGAGGACACTCTCCGTTCACCGTCTGGAGTGTGAACACTCTCTGCACACATTATGGACAATTGTTACTCTCTGTGCACAGTCTGGACAGTGAGCACTCTCTGAACACAGTCTGGACAGTGAACACTCTCTGTACACAGCGTGGAAAGAGAACACTCTCTGTACACCGTCTGGAAAGAGAAAAATCTCTGTAGACAGTCTAGACAGTGAACACTCTCTGTACACCGTCTGTACAGTGAACATTCTCTGTTCACGGTCTGGACAGTGAACACTCTCTGTACACAATCTGGACAGGGAGCACTCGCTGTTAACAGTCTGGACAGTCAACACTCTCTGTACACCGTCTGGACAGTGAACACACTCTGTACATTGTCTGGACAGTGAAAACTCTCTGTACACAGTCTGGAAAGTCAACACTCTCTGCACACATTATGGACAGTGGAAACTCTCTGTACACAGTCTGGACAGTGAACACTCTCTGCACACAGTCTGGACAGTAAACACTCTCTGTACACAGTCTGGAAAGGAAACACTCTCTGTACTTTGTCTGGAAAGTAGAATACCCTCTGTACACTATCTGGAGTGTGAACACTCACTTTAAACAGTCTGGACAGTCAACACACCCTGTACACAGTCTGGATAGTGGACACTGTACACAGTCTGGACAGGGAACACTCTCTGTACACAGTCTGGTCGGGTAACACTCTCTGTACACAGTCTGGTAAGGGAAAACTCTCTGTACTTTGTCTGGAATGTAGAATACCCTCTGTACACTATCTGGAGCGTGAAAACTCCCTTTAAATAGCCTGGACAGTGAACACACTCCGTACACAGTCTGGATAGAGGACACTGCACACAGTATGGACAAGGAACACTCTCTGTACACAGTCTGGACAGTGAACACAGTCTTTACACAGTCTGGGCAGTGAACAATCTCTGTACACAGTACGGACAGTGAACACTCACCGTACACAGTATTGACAGTGAACACTCTCTTTTCACCGTCTGGACAGTGAACACTCTCTGCACACATTATGGACAATTGACACTCTCTGTGCACAGTCTGGACAGTGAACACTCTCTGTACACAGTCTGGACAGTGAACACACTCTCGACACAGTCTAGGTATTGAACACTCTCTGTACACAGTATGGACAGTGAATACTCTTTGTACACAGTATGGACAGTGAACACAGTCTGTTCACCATCTGGACAGTGAAAACTCTCTGTACACGGTCTGGACAGTGAACACTCTCTCTGCATTGTCTGGACAGTGAAAGCTCTCTGAATTCAGTCTGGATAGAGAACACTCTGTACACAGTCTGGACAGTTAACACTCTCTGCACACAGTATGGACATTGAACACTCTCTGTTCACCGTCTGGACAGTGAACACTCTCTGCACACATTATGGACAATTGACGCTCTCTGTGCACAGTCTGGACAGTGAACACTCTCTGTACACAGTCTGGACAGTGAATACACTCTCGACACAGTCTGGGCATTGAACACTCTCTGTACACAGTATGGAAAGTGAATAATCTTTGTACACAGTATGGACAGGGAACACATTTCTCTACATAGTCTGGACAGTAAACACAATCTTTACATTTTCTGGACAAAGTAAACTCTCTATACACAAGTCTGGACAGTGAACACTCTCTGCACATATTATGGACAGTGGACACTCTCTGTACACAGTCTGGAAAGGTAACGTTCGCTGTACATTGTCTGGAAAGTAGAATACACTCTGTACACTATCTGTAGTGTGAACACCCTTTATACAGTCTGGACAGTAAACAGACTCGATACACATTCAGGATAGTGGACACTGCACACAGTCTGGACATGGAACACTCTCTGCACACAGTCTGGACAGGGAAAACCCTCTGTACACCGACTGGAATGGGAACACTCTCTGTACTCAGTCTGGACAGTGATCAATCTCTGCACACATTATGGACAGGGGACACTCTCTGTATACAGTCTGGACAGTGAACATTCTCTGTACATTGTCTGGAAAGTAGAATACACTCTGTACACGATCTGGTGTGTGAACAGTCCCTTTATACAGTCTGGACAGTGAAGAAACACAGTACACTGTCTGGACAGTGAACACTCCCTGTACACAGTCTGGAAAGGGAACACTCTCTGTACATTGTCTGGAAAGAAGAATACACTCTCCATCTATCTGGAGTGTGAACACTCCCTTTATACAGTCTGGATAGTGAACACACTCCGTACACAGTCTGGATAGTGGACACTGCACCCAGTCTGGACAGTGAACACTCTCTGTACATTGTCTGGACAGTGAAAACTCTCTGTACACTGTCTCGACAGGGAAAATTCTCTGTACACCGTCTGGACAGGGAACACTCTCTGTACACAGTCTGGACAGTGAACACTCTCTGTGCATAGTCTGGACAGTGAACACTCTCTGTAAATTGTCTCAACAATGTAAACTCTCTGTACACAGTCTGGACAATGAACACTCTCTGCACACATTATGGACAGTGGACACTCTCTGTACACAGTCTGGAAAGGCAACACTCTCTGTGCATTGTCTGGAAAGTATAATACACTATGCACACTATCTGGAGTGTGAACACTCCCTTTATACAGTCTGGACAGTGAACACTCTCCATAACACAGTCTGGATAGTGGTCACTGCACCCAGTCTGGACAGGGAACACTCTCTGTACATAGTCTGGACAGTGAACACTCTCTGTACACAGTCTGGACAGTGAACTCTCTCTGCACACAGTCTGGACAGTGAACACTCTCTGTACACAGCGTGGAAAGAGAACACTCTCTGTACACCGTCTGGACAGTGAACACACTCTGCACACAGTCTGGACAGTGAACAATCTCTGTACACAGTCTGGAAAGGGAACACTCTCTGTACATTGTCTGGAAAGTAGAATACACTCTCTATCTATCTGGAGTGTGAACACTCCCTTTATACAGTCTGGACAGTGAACACACTCCGTACACAGCCTGGATAGTGGACACTGCACCCAGTCTGGAAAAGGGAACAATCTCTGTACACAGTCTGGACAGGGAACACTCGCTGTACTCCATCAGGACAGTGAACACTCTCTGTACATTGTCTGGAAGGTGAAAACTCTCTGTACACTGTCTCGAAAGGGAAAATTCTCTGTACACCGTCTGGACAGTGAACACTCTCTGTACACAGCGTGGAAAGAGAACACTCTCTGTACACCGTCTGGACAGTGAACACACTCTGCACACAGTCTGGACAGTGAACAATCTCTGTACACAGTCTGGAAAGGGAACACTCTCTGTACATTGTCTGGAAAGTAGAATACACTCTCTATCTACCTGGAGTGTGAACACTCCCTTTATACAGTCTGGACAGTGAACACACTCCGTACACAGCCTGGATAGTGGACACTGCACCCAGTCTGGAAAAGGGAACAATCTCTGTACACAGTCTGGACAGGGAACACTCGCTGTACTCCATCAGGACAGTGAACACTCTCTGTACATTGTCTGGAAGGTGAAAACTCTCTGTACACTGTCTCGAAAGGGAAAATTCTCTGTACACCGTCTGGACAGGGAACACTCTCTGTACACAGTCTGGACAGTGAACACTCTCTGTACATAGTCTGGACAGTGAACACTCTCTGTAAATTGTCTGGAAAGTATAATACACTCTGCACACAATCTGGACAGTGAACACTCTCGGTACACAGTCTAGACAGTGGACACTCCGTATACAGACTGGATATAAGGACACTGCACACAGTATGGACAGTGAACACTCTCTGTACAGAGTCTGGACAGTGGACACTCTCTGTACACAGTCTGGACAGTGAACACACTCTGCACACAGTCTGGACAGTGAACAATCTCTGTACACAGTCTGGAAAGGGAACACTCTCTGTACATTGTCTGGAAAGAAGAATACACTCTCCATCTATCTGGAGTGTGAACACTCCCTTTATACAGTCTGGATAGTGGACATGGCACCCAGTCTGGACAGTGAACACTCTCTGTACATTGTCTGGACAGTGAAAACTCTCTGTACACTGTCTCGAAAGGGAAAATTCTCTGTACACCGTCTGGACAGGGAACACTCTCTGTACACAGTCTGGACAGTGAACACTCTCTGTGCATAGCCTGGACAGTGAACACTCTCTGTAAATTGTCTCAACAATGTTAACTCTCTGTACACAGTCTGGACAATGAACACTCTCTGCACACATTATGGACAGTGGACACTCTCTGTACACAGTCTGGAAAGGCAACACTCTCTGTGCATTGTCTGGAAAGTATAATACACTCTGCACACTATCTGGAGTGTGAACACTCCCTTTGTACAGTCTGGACAGTGAACACTCTCCATAACACAGTCTGGATAGTGGTCACTGCACCCAGTCTGGACAGGGAACACTCTCTGTACATAGACTGGACAGTGAACACTCTCTGTACACAGTCTGGACAGTGAACTCTCTCTGTACACAGTCTGCACAGTGAACACTCTCTGTACACAGTCTGGACAGGGAACACTCCCTGTACACAGTCTAGACAGTGAACACTCTCTGAACACAGTCTGGACAGTGAACACTCTCTGTACACAGCGTGGAAAGAGAACACTCTCTGTACACCGTCTGGACAGTGAACACACTCTGCACACAGTCTGGACAGTGAACTCTCTCTGTACACAGTCTGGACAGTGAACACTCTCTGTGCACAGCGTGGAAAGAGAACACTCTCTGTACACCGTCTGGACAGTGAACACACTCTGCACACAGTCTGGACAGTGAACAATCTCTGTACACAGTTTGGAAAGGGAACACTCTCTGTACATTGTCTGGAAAGTAGAATACACTCTCTATCTATCTGGAGTGTGAACACTCCCTTTATACAGTCTGGACAGTGAACACACTCCGTCCACAGCCTGGATAGTGGACAATGCACCCAGTCTGGACAGGGATCACTCGCTGTACAAAGTCTGGACAGGGAACACTCGCTGTACTCCATCTGGACAGTGAACACTCTCTGTACATTGTCTGGAAGGTGAAAACTCTCCGTACACTGTCTCGAAAGGGAAAATTCTCTGTACACCGTCTGGACAGGGAACACTCTCTGTACACAGTCTGGACAGTGAACACTCTCTGTACATAGTCTGGACAGTGAACACTCTCTGTAAATTGTCTGAACAATGTAAACTCTCTGTACACAGTCTGGACAATGAACACTCTCTGCACACATTATGGACAGTGGACACTCTCTGAACACAGTCTGGACAGTGAACACTCTCTGTACACAGCGTGGAAAGAGAACACTCTCTGTACACCGTCTGGACAGTGAACACACTCTGCACACAGTCTGGACAGTGAACTCTCTCTGTACACAGTCTGGACAGTGAACACTCTCTGTACACAGCGTGGAAAGAGAACACTCTCTGTACACCGTCTGGACAGTGAACACACTCTGCACACAGTCTGGACAGTGAACAATCTCTGTACACAGTCTGGAAAGGGAACACTCTCTGTACATTGTCTGGAAAGTAGAATACACTCTCTATCTATCTGGAGTGTGAACACTCCCTTTATACAGTCTGGACAGTGAACACACTCCGTCCACAGCCTGGATAGTGGACAATGCACCCAGTCTGGACAGGGATCACTCGCTGTACAAAGTCTGGACAGGGAACACTCGCTGTACACCATCTGGACAGTGAACACTCTCTGTACATTGTCTGGAAGGTGAAAACTCTCCGTACACTGTCTCGAAAGGGAAAATTCTCTGTACACCGTCTGGACAGGGAACACTCTCTGTACACAGTCTGGACAGTGAACACTCTCTGTACATAGTCTGGACAGTGAACACTCTCTGTAAATTGTCTGAACAATGTAAACTCTCTGTACACAGTCTGGACAATGAACACTCTCTGCACACATTATGGACAGTGGACACTCTCTGTACACAGTCTGGAAAGACAACACTCTCTGTGCATTGTCTGGAAAGTATAATACACTCTGCACACTATCTGGAGTGTGAACACTCCCTTTCTACAGTCTGGACAGGGAACACTCTCTGTACACAGTCTGGACAGTGAACGCACCATGTACACAGTCTCGACAGGAAACACTCTCTGTACATAGTCTGGACAGTGAACACTCTCTGTACACAGTCTGGACAGTGAACTCTCTCTGTACACAGTCTGCACAGTGAACACTCTTTGTACACAGTCTGGACACGGAACACTCGCTGTACTCGGTCTAGACAGTGAACACTCTCTGTACACCATCTGGACAGTGAACACTATCTGCACATTGCCTGGACAGTGAAAACTCCCTGTACACAGTCTGGGCAGGGAAAACTCTCTGTACACCGTCTGGACAGTGAACACTATCTGCACATTGTCTGGACAGTGAAAACTCTCTGTACACATTATGGACAGTGGACACTCTCTGCACACAGTCTGGACAGTGAACACTCTCGGTATACAGTCTAGACAGTGCACACTCCGTATACAGTCTGGATATAAGGACACTGCACACAGTATGGACAGTGAACACTCTCTGTACAGAGTCTGGACAGTGAACACACTCCGTACACAGCCTGGATAGTGGACACTGCACCCAGTCTGGAAAAGGGAACAATCTCTGTACACAGTCTGGACAGGGAACACTCGCTGTACTCCATCAGGACAGTGAACACTCTCTGTACATTGTCTGGAAGGTGAAAACTCTCTGTACACTGTCTCGAAAGGGAAAATTCTCTGTACACCGTCTGGACAGTGAACACTCTCTGTACACAGCGTGGAAAGAGAACACTCTCTGTACACCGTCTGGACAGTGAACACACTCTGCACACAGTCTGGACAGTGAACAATCTCTGTACACAGTCTGGAAAGGGAACACTCTCTGTACATTGTCTGGAAAGTAGAATACACTCTCTATCTACCTGGAGTGTGAACACTCCCTTTATACAGTCTGGACAGTGAACACACTCCGTACACAGCCTGGATAGTGGACACTGCACCCAGTCTGGAAAAGGGAACAATCTCTGTACACAGTCTGGACAGGGAACACTCGCTGTACTCCATCAGGACAGTGAACACTCTCTGTACATTGTCTGGAAGGTGAAAACTCTCTGTACACTGTCTCGAAAGGGAAAATTCTCTGTACACCGTCTGGACAGGGAACACTCTCTGTACACAGTCTGGACAGTGAACACTCTCTGTACATAGTCTGGACAGTGAACACTCTCTGTAAATTGTCTGGAAAGTATAATACACTCTGCACACAATCTGGACAGTGAACACTCTCGGTACACAGTCTAGACAGTGGACACTCCGTATACAGACTGGATATAAGGACACTGCACACAGTATGGACAGTGAACACTCTCTGTACAGAGTCTGGACAGTGGACACTCTCTGTACACAGTCTGGACAGTGAACACACTCTGCACACAGTCTGGACAGTGAACAATCTCTGTACACAGTCTGGAAAGGGAACACTCTCTGTACATTGTCTGGAAAGAAGAATACACTCTCCATCTATCTGGAGTGTGAACACTCCCTTTATACAGTCTGGATAGTGGACATGGCACCCAGTCTGGACAGTGAACACTCTCTGTACATTGTCTGGACAGTGAAAACTCTCTGTACACTGTCTCGAAAGGGAAAATTCTCTGTACACCGTCTGGACAGGGAACACTCTCTGTACACAGTCTGGACAGTGAACACTCTCTGTGCATAGCCTGGACAGTGAACACTCTCTGTAAATTGTCTCAACAATGTTAACTCTCTGTACACAGTCTGGACAATGAACACTCTCTGCACACATTATGGACAGTGGACACTCTCTGTACACAGTCTGGAAAGGCAACACTCTCTGTGCATTGTCTGGAAAGTATAATACACTCTGCACACTATCTGGAGTGTGAACACTCCCTTTGTACAGTCTGGACAGTGAACACTCTCCATAACACAGTCTGGATAGTGGTCACTGCACCCAGTCTGGACAGGGAACACTCTCTGTACATAGACTGGACAGTGAACACTCTCTGTACACAGTCTGGACAGTGAACTCTCTCTGTACACAGTCTGCACAGTGAACACTCTCTGTACACAGTCTGGACAGGGAACACTCCCTGTACACAGTCTAGACAGTGAACACTCTCTGAACACAGTCTGGACAGTGAACACTCTCTGTACACAGCGTGGAAAGAGAACACTCTCTGTACACCGTCTGGACAGTGAACACACTCTGCACACAGTCTGGACAGTGAACTCTCTCTGTACACAGTCTGGACAGTGAACACTCTCTGTGCACAGCGTGGAAAGAGAACACTCTCTGTACACCGTCTGGACAGTGAACACACTCTGCACACAGTCTGGACAGTGAACAATCTCTGTACACAGTTTGGAAAGGGAACACTCTCTGTACATTGTCTGGAAAGTAGAATACACTCTCTATCTATCTGGAGTGTGAACACTCCCTTTATACAGTCTGGACAGTGAACACACTCCGTCCACAGCCTGGATAGTGGACAATGCACCCAGTCTGGACAGGGATCACTCGCTGTACAAAGTCTGGACAGGGAACACTCGCTGTACTCCATCTGGACAGTGAACACTCTCTGTACATTGTCTGGAAGGTGAAAACTCTCCGTACACTGTCTCGAAAGGGAAAATTCTCTGTACACCGTCTGGACAGGGAACACTCTCTGTACACAGTCTGGACAGTGAACACTCTCTGTACATAGTCTGGACAGTGAACACTCTCTGTAAATTGTCTGAACAATGTAAACTCTCTGTACACAGTCTGGACAATGAACACTCTCTGCACACATTATGGACAGTGGACACTCTCTGAACACAGTCTGGACAGTGAACACTCTCTGTACACAGCGTGGAAAGAGAACACTCTCTGTACACCGTCTGGACAGTGAACACACTCTGCACACAGTCTGGACAGTGAACTCTCTCTGTACACAGTCTGGACAGTGAACACTCTCTGTACACAGCGTGGAAAGAGAACACTCTCTGTACACCGTCTGGACAGTGAACACACTCTGCACACAGTCTGGACAGTGAACAATCTCTGTACACAGTCTGGAAAGGGAACACTCTCTGTACATTGTCTGGAAAGTAGAATACACTCTCTATCTATCTGGAGTGTGAACACTCCCTTTATACAGTCTGGACAGTGAACACACTCCGTCCACAGCCTGGATAGTGGACAATGCACCCAGTCTGGACAGGGATCACTCGCTGTACAAAGTCTGGACAGGGAACACTCGCTGTACACCATCTGGACAGTGAACACTCTCTGTACATTGTCTGGAAGGTGAAAACTCTCCGTACACTGTCTCGAAAGGGAAAATTCTCTGTACACCGTCTGGACAGGGAACACTCTCTGTACACAGTCTGGACAGTGAACACTCTCTGTACATAGTCTGGACAGTGAACACTCTCTGTAAATTGTCTGAACAATGTAAACTCTCTGTACACAGTCTGGACAATGAACACTCTCTGCACACATTATGGACAGTGGACACTCTCTGTACACAGTCTGGAAAGACAACACTCTCTGTGCATTGTCTGGAAAGTATAATACACTCTGCACACTATCTGGAGTGTGAACACTCCCTTTCTACAGTCTGGACAGGGAACACTCTCTGTACACAGTCTGGACAGTGAACGCACCATGTACACAGTCTCGACAGGAAACACTCTCTGTACATAGTCTGGACAGTGAACACTCTCTGTACACAGTCTGGACAGTGAACTCTCTCTGTACACAGTCTGCACAGTGAACACTCTTTGTACACAGTCTGGACACGGAACACTCGCTGTACTCGGTCTAGACAGTGAACACTCTCTGTACACCATCTGGACAGTGAACACTATCTGCACATTGCCTGGACAGTGAAAACTCCCTGTACACAGTCTGGGCAGGGAAAACTCTCTGTACACCGTCTGGACAGTGAACACTATCTGCACATTGTCTGGACAGTGAAAACTCTCTGTACACATTATGGACAGTGGACACTCTCTGCACACAGTCTGGACAGTGAACACTCTCGGTATACAGTCTAGACAGTGCACACTCCGTATACAGTCTGGATATAAGGACACTGCACACAGTATGGACAGTGAACACTCTCTGTACAGAGTCTGGACAGTGGACACTCTCTGTACACAGTCTGGACAGTGAACACACTCTGCACACAGTCTGGACAGTGAACAATCTCTATACACAGTCTGGAAAGGGATCACTCTCTGTACATTGTCTGGAAAGAAGAATACACTCTCCATCTATCTGGAGTGTGAACACTCCCTTTATACAGTCTGGATAGTGAACACACTCCGTACACAGTCTGGATAGTGGACACTGCACCCAGTCTGGACAGTGAACACTCTCTGTACATTGTCTGGACAGTGAAAACTCTCTGTACACTGTCTCGACAGGGAAAATTCTCTGTACACCGTCTGGACAGGGAAAACTCTCTGTACACAGTCTGGACAGTGAACACACTCTGTGCATAGTCTGGACAGTGAACACTCTCTGTAAATTGTCTCAACAATGTAAACTCTCTGTACACAGTCTGGACAAGGAACACTCTCTGCATACATTATGGACAGTGGACACTCTCTGTACACAGTCTGGAAAGGCAACACTCTCTGTGCATTGTCTGGAAAGTATAATACACTCTGCACACTATCTGGAGTGTGAACACTCCCTTTATACAGTCTGGACAGTTAACACTCTCCATAACACAGTCTGGATAGTGGTCACTGCACCCAGTCTGGACAGGGAACACTCTCTGTACATAGTCTGGACAGTGAACACTCTCTGTACACAGTCTGGACAGTGAACTCTCTCTGTACACAGTCTGCACAGTGAACACTCTCTGTACACAGTCTGGACAGTGAACACATTCTGCACACAGTCTGGACAGTGAACAATCTCTGTACACAGTCTGGAAAGGGAACACTCTCTGTGCATTGTCTGGAAAGTAGAATACACTCTCCATCTATCTGGAGTGTGAGCACTCCCTTTATACAGTCTGGACAGTGAACACACTCCGTACACAGCCTGGATAGTGGACACTGCACCCAGTCTGGACAGGGAACACTCTCTGTACACAGTCTGGACAGCGAACACTCGCTGTACTCCATCTGGACAGTGAACACTCTCTGTACATTTTCTGGACAGTGAAAACTCTCTGTACACTGTCTCGAAAGGGAAAATTCTCTGTACACCGTCTGGACAGGGAACACTCTCTGTACACAGTCTGGACAGTGAACACTCTCTGTACATAGTCTGGACAGTGAACACTCTCTGTAAATTGTCTGAACAATGTAAACTCTCTGTACACAGTCTGGACAATGAACACTCTCTGCACACATTATGGACAGTGGACACTCTCTGTACACAGTCTGGAAAGGCAACACTCTCTGTGCATTGTCTGGAAAGTATAATACACTCTGCACACTATCTGGAGTGTGAACACTCCCTTTATACAGTCTGGACAGGGAACACTCTCTGTACACAGTCTGGACAGTGAACGCACCATGTACACAGTCTCGACAGGAAACACTCTCTGTACATAGTCTGGACAGTGAACACTCTCTGTACACAGTCTGGACAGTGAACTCTCTCTGTACACAGTCTGCACAGTGAACACTCTCTGTACACAGTCTGGACAGGGAGCACTCTCTGTACACAGTCTAGACAGTGAACACTCTCTGTACACCATCTGGACAGTGAACACTCTCTGTACATTGTCTGGACCGTGAAAACTCTCTGTACACTGTCTCGACAGGGAAAATTCTCTGTACACCGTCTGGACAGGCAACACTCTCTGTACACAGTCTGGACAGTGAACACTCTCTGTAAATTGTCTGGGCAGTGAACACTCTCTGCACACATTACGGACAGTGGACACTCTCTGTACACAGTCTGGACAGTGAACACTCTCTACACACAGTCTTGACAAGAACACTATCTCTGCACAGTCTGGAAAGGCAACACTCTCTGTACATTGTCTGGAAAGTAGAATACACTCTGTGCACTATCTGGAGTGTGAACACTCCCTTTATACAGGCTGGATAGTGAACACACTCCGTACACATTCTGTATAGTGGACACTGCACACAGTATGTACAGGGAACACTCTCTGTTCACAGTCTGGACAGTGAAAACTCTCGGTACACTGTCTCGACAGGGATAATTCTCTGTACACCGTCTGGACAGGGAACACTCTCTGTACACAGTCTGGACAGTGAACACGCTCTGTACATAGTCTGGACAGTGAACACTCTCTGTAAATTGTCTGAACAATATAAACTCTCTGTACACAGTCTGGACAGTGAACACTCTCTGCACACAGTCTGGAAAGGGATCACTCTCTGTACATTGTCTGGAAAGTAGAATACACTCTGCACACTATCTGGTGTGTGAACACTCCCTTTATACAGTCTGGATAGTGAACACACTCCGTACACAGTCTGGATAGTGGACACTGCACCCAGTCTGGACAGTGAACACTCTCTGTACATTGTCTGGACAGTGAAAACTCTCTGTACACTGTCTCGACAGGGAAAATTCTCTGTACACCGTCTGGACAGGGAACACTCTCTGAACACAGTCTGGACAGTGAACACTCTCTGTGCATAGTCTGGACAGTGAACACTCTCTGTAAATTGTCTCAACAATGTAAACTCTCTGTACACAGTCTGGACAATGAACACTCTCTGCACACATTATGGACAGTGGACACTCTCTGTACACAGTCTGGAAAGGCAACACTCTCTGTGCATTGTCTGGAAAGTATAATACACTCTGCACACTATCTGGAGTGTGAACACTCCCTTTATACAGTCTGGACAGTGAACACTCTCCATAACACAGTCTGGATAGTGGTCACTGCACCCAGTCTGGACAGGGAACACTCTCTGTACACAGTCTGGACAGTGAACACTCTCTGTACACAGTCTGGACAGTGAACTCTCTCTGCACACAGTCTGGACGGTGAACACCCTCTGTACACAGCGTGGAAAGAGAACACTCTCTGTACACCGTCTGGACAGTGAACACACTCTGCACACAGTCTGGACAGTGAACAATCTCTGTACACAGTCTGGAAAGGGAACACTCTCTGTACATTGTCTGGAAAGTAGAATACACTCTCTATCTACCTGGAGTGTGAACACTCCCTTTATACAGTCTGGACAGTGAACACACTCCGTACACAGCCTGGATAGTGGACACTGCACCCAGTCTGGAAAAGGGAACACTCTCTGTACACAGTCTGCACAGTGAACACTCTCTGTACATAGTCTGGACAGTGAGAACTCTCTGTACACAGTCTGGGCAGGGAAAACTCTCTGTACACCGTCTGGACAGTGAACACTATCTGCACATTGTCTGGACAGTGAAAACTCTCTGTACACATTATGGACAGTGGACACTCTCTGCACACAATCTGGACAGTGAACACTGTCGGTACACAGTCTAGACAGTGGACACTCCGTATACAGTCTGGATATTAGGACACTGCACACAGTATGGACAGTGAACACTCTCTGTACAGAGTCTGGACAGTGGACACTCTCTGTACACAGTCTGGACAGTGAACACACTCTGCACACAGTCTGGACAGTGAACAATCTCTGTACACAGTCTGGAAAGGGAACACTCTCTGTACATTGTCTGGAAAGAAGAATACACTCTCCATCTATCTGGAGGGTGAACACTCCCTTTATACAGTCTGGATAGTGGACATGGCACCCAGTCTGGACAGTGAACACTCTCTGTACATTGTCTGGACAGTGAAAACTCTCTGTACACTGTCTCGACAGGGAAAATTCTCTGTACACCGTCTGGACAGGGAACACTCTCTGTACACAGTCTGGACAGTGAACACTCTCTGTAAATTGTCTCAACAATGTTAACTCTCTGTACACAGTCTGGACAGTGAACACTCTCTGTAAATTGTCTCAACAATGTTAACTCTCTGTACACAGTCTGGACAATGAACACTCTCTGCACACATTATGGACAGTGGACACTCTCTGTGCACAGTCTGGAAAGGCAACACTCTCTGTGCATTGTCTGGAAAGTATAATACACTCTGCACACTATCTGGAGTGTGAACACTCCCTTTATACAGTCTGGACAGTGAACACTCTCCAGAACACAGTCTGGATAGTGGTCACTGCACCCAGTCTGGACAGGGAACACTCTCTGTACATAGTCTGGACAGTGAACACTCTCTGTACACAGTCTGGACAGTGAACTCTCTCTGTACACAGTCTGCACAGTGAACACTCTCTGTACACAGTCTGGACAGGGAACACTCCCTGTACACAGTCTAGACAGTGAACACTCTCTGAACACAGTCTGGACAGTGAACACTCTCTGTACACAGCGTGGAAAGAGAACACTCTCTGTACACCGTCTGGACAGTGAACACACTCTGCACACAGTCTGGACAGTGAACAATCTCTGTACACAGTCTGGAAAGAGAACACTCTCTGTACATTGTCTGGAAAGTAGAATACACTCTCTATCTATCTGGAGTGTGAACACTCCCTTTATACAGTCTGGACAGTGAACACACTCCGTACACAGCCTGGATAGTGGACAATGCACCCAGTCTGGACAGGGATCACTCGCTGTACACAGTCTGGACAGTGAACACTCTCTGTACATAGTCTGGACAGTGAACACTCTCTGTAAATTGTCTGAACAATGTAAACTCTCTGTACACAGTCTGGACAATGAACACTCTCTGCACACATTATGGACAGTGGACACTCTCTGTACACAGTCTGGAAAGACAACACTCACTGTGCATTGTCTGGAAAGTATAATACACTCTGCACACTATCTGGAGTGTGAACACTCCCTTTCTACAGTCTGGACAGGGAACACTCTCTGTACACAGTCTGGACAGTGAACGCACCATGTACACAGTCTCGACAGGAAACACTCTCTGTACATAGTCTGGACAGTGAACACTCTCCGTACACAGTCTGGACAGTGAACTCTCTCTGTACACAGTCTGCACAGTGAACACTCTTTGTACACAGTCTGGACACGGAACACTCGCTGTACTCGGTCTAGACAGTGAACACTCTCTGTACACCATCTGGACAGTGAACACTATCTGCACATTGTCTGGACAGTGAAAACTCCCTGTACACAGTCTGGGCAGGGAAAACTCTCTGTACACCGTCTGGACAGTGAACACTATCTGCACATTGTCTGGACAGTGAAAACTCTCTGTACACATTATGGACAGTGGACACTCTCTGCACACAGTCTGGACAGTGAACACTCTCGGTACACAGTCTAGACAGTGGACACTCCGTATACAGTCTGGATATAAGGACACTGCACACAGTATGGACAGTGAACACTCTCTGTACTGAGTCTGGACAGTGGACACTCTCTGTACACAGTCTGGACAGTGAACACACTCTGCACACAGTCTGGACAGTGAACAATCTCTATACACAGTCTGGAAAGGGATCACTCTCTGTACATTGTCTGGAAAGAAGAATACACTCTCCATCTATCTGGAGTGTGAACACTCCCTTTATACAGTCTGGATAGTGAACACACTCCGTACACAGTCTGGATAGTGGACACTGCACCCAGTCTGGACAGTGAACACTCTCTGTACATTGTCTGGACAGTGAAAACTCTCTGTACACTGTCTCGACAGGGAAAATTCTCTGTACACCGTCTGGACAGGGAACACTCTCTGTACACAGTCTGGACAGTGAACACTCTCTGTGCATAGTCTGGACAGTGAACACTCTCTGTAAATTGTCTCAACAATGTAAACTCTCTGTACACAGTCTGGACAATGAACACTCTCTGCACACATTATGGACAGTGGACACTCTCTGTACACAGTCTGGAAAGGCAACACTCTCTGTGCATTGTCTGGAAAGTATAATACACTATGCACACTATCTGGAGTGTGAACACTCCCTTTATACAGTCTGGACAGTGAACACTCTCCATAACACAGTCTGGATAGTGGTCACTGCACCCAGTCTGGACAGGGAACACTCTCTGTACATAGTCTGGACAGTGAACACTCTCTGTACACAGTCTGGACAGTGAACTCTCTCTGCACACACTCTGGACAGTGAACACTCTCTGTACACAGCGTGGAAAGAGAACACTCTCTGTACACCGTCTGGACAGTGAACACACTCTGCACACAGTCTGGACAGTGAACAATCTCTGTACACAGTCTGGAAAGGGAACACTCTCTGTACATTGTCTGGAAAGTAGAATACACTCTCTATCTATCTGGAGTGTGAACACTCCCTTTATACAGTCTGGACAGTGAACACACTCCGTACACAGCCTGGATAGTGGACACTGCACCCAGTCTGGAAAAGGGAACAATCTCTGTACACAGTCTGGACAGGGAACACTCGCTGTACTCCATCAGGACAGTGAACACTCTCTGTACATTGTCTGGAAGGTGAAAACTCTCTGTACACTGTCTCGAAAGGGAAAATTCTCTGTACACCGTCTGGACAGTGAACACTCTCTGTACACAGCGTGGAAAGAGAACACTCTCTGTACACCGTCTGGACAGTGAACACACTCTGCACACAGTCTGGACAGTGAACAATCTCTGTACACAGTCTGGAAAGGGAACACTCTCTGTACATTGTCTGGAAAGTAGAATACACTCTCTATCTACCTGGAGTGTGAACACTCCCTTTATACAGTCTGGACAGTGAACACACTCCGTACACAGCCTGGATAGTGGACACTGCACCCAGTCTGGAAAAGGGAACAATCTCTGTACACAGTCTGGACAGGGAACACTCGCTGTACTCCATCAGGACAGTGAACACTCTCTGTACATTGTCTGGAAGGTGAAAACTCTCTGTACACTGTCTCGGAAGGGAAAATTCTCTGTACACCGTCTGGACAGGGAACACTCTCTGTACACAGTCTGGACAGTGAACACTCTCTGTACATAGTCTGGACAGTGAACACTCTCTGTAAATTGTCTGAACAATGTAAACTCTCTGTACACAGTCTGGACAATGAACACTCTCTGCACACATTATGGACAGTGGACACTCTCTGTACACAGTCTGGAAAGGCAACACTCTCTGTGCATTGTCTGGAAAGTATAATACACTCTGCACACTATCTGGAGTGTGAACACTCCCTTTATACAGTCTGGACAGTGAACACTCTCCATAACACAGTCTGGATAGTGGTCACTGCACCCAGTCTGGACAGGGAACACTCTCTGTACATAGTCTGGACAGTGAACACTCTCTGTTCACAGTCTGGACAGTGAACTCTCTCTGCACACAGTCTGGACAGTGAACACTCTCTGTACACAGCGTGGAAAGAGAACACTCTGTGTACACCGTCTGGACAGTGAACACACTCTGCACACAGTCTGGACAGTGAACAATCTCTGTACACAGTCTGGAAAGGGAACACTATCTGTACATTGTCTGGAAAGTAGAATACACTCTCTATCTATCTGGAGTGTGAACACTCTCTTTATACAGTCTGGACAGTGAACACACTCCGTACACAGCCTGGATAGTGGACACTGCACCCAGTCTGTACAGGGAACAATCTCTGTACACAGTCTGGACAGGGAACACTCGCTGTACTCCATCTGGACAGTGAACACTCTCTGTACATTGTCTGGAAGGTGAAAAATCGCTGTACACTGTCTCGAAAGGGAAAATTCTCTGTACACCGTCTGGACAGGGAACACTCTCTGTACACAGTCTGGACAGTGAACACTCTCTGTACATAGTCTGGACAGTGAACACTCTCTGTAAATTGTCTGAACAATGTAAACTCTCTGTACACAGTCTGGACAATGAACACTCTCTGCACACATTAAGGACAGTGGACACTCTCTGTACACAGTCTGGAAAGGCAACACTCTCTGTGCATTGTCTGGAAAGTATAATACACTCTGCACACTATCTGGAGTGTGAACACTCACTTTATACAGTCTGGACAGGGAACACTCTCTGTACACAGTCTGGACAGTGAACGCACCATGTACACAGTCTCGACAGGAAACACTCTCTGTACATAGTCTGGACAGTGAATAATCTCTGTACACAGTCTGGACAGTGAACTCTCTCTGTACACAGTCTGCACAGTGAACACTCTCTGTACATAGTCTGGACAGTGAGAACTCTCTGTACACAGTCTGGGCAGGGAAAACTCTCTGTACACCGTCTGGACAGTGAACACTATCTGCACATTGTCTGGACAGTGAAAACTCTCTGTACACATTATGGACAGTGGACACTCTCTGCACACAATCTGGACAGTGAACACTCTCGGTACACAGTCTAGACAGTGGACACTCCGTATACAGTCTGGATATAAGGACACTGCACACAGTATGGACAGTGAACACTCTCTGTACAGAGTCTGGACAGTGGACACTCTCTGTACACAGTCTGGACAGTGAACACACTCTGCACACAGTCTGGACAGTGAACAATCTCTGTACACAGTCTGGAAAGGGAACACTCTCTGTACATTGTCTGGAAAGAAGAATACACTCTCCATCTATCTGGAGTGTGAACACTCCCTTTATACAGTCTGGATAGTGGACATGGCACCCAGTCTGGACAGTGAACACTCTCTGTACATTGTCTGGACAGTGAAAACTCTCTGTACACTGTCTCGACAGGGAAAATTCTCTGTACACCGTCTGGACAGGGAACACTCTCTGTACACAGTCTGGACAGTGAACACTCTCTGTGCATAGCCTGGACAGTGAACACTCTCTGTAAATTGTCTCAACAATGTTAACTCTCTGTACACAGTCTGGACAATGAACACTCTCTGCACACATTATGGACAGTGGACACTCTCTGTACACAGTCTGGAAAGGCAACACTCTCTGTGCATTGTCTGGAAAGTATAATACACTCTGCACACTATCTGGAGTGTGAACACTCCCTTTGTACAGTCTGGACAGTGAACACTCTCCATAACACAGTCTGGATAGTGGTCACTGCACCCAGTCTGGACAGGGAACACTCTCTGTACATAGACTGGACAGTGAACACTCTCTGTACACAGTCTGGACAGTGAACTCTCTCTGTACACAGTCTGCACAGTGAACACTCTCTGTACACAGTCTGGACAGGGAACACTCCCTGTACACAGTCTAGACAGTGAACACTCTCTGAACACAGTCTGGACAGTGAACACTCTCTGTACACAGCGTGGAAAGAGAACACTCTCTGTACACCGTCTGGACAGTGAACACACTCTGCACACAGTCTGGACAGTGAACTCTCTCTGTACACAGTCTGGACAGTGAACACTCTCTGTACACAGCGTGGAAAGAGAACACTCTCTGTACACCGTCTGGACAGTGAACACACTCTGCACACAGTCTGGACAGTGAACAATCTCTGTACACAGTCTGGAAAGGGAACACTCTCTGTACATTGTCTGGAAAGTAGAATACACTCTCTATCTATCTGGAGTGTGAACACTCCCTTTATACAGTCTGGACAGTGAACACACTCCGTCCACAGCCTGGATAGTGGACAATGCACCCAGTCTGGACAGGGATCACTCGCTGTACAAAGTCTGGACAGGGAACACTCGCTGTACTCCATCTGGACAGTGAACACTCTCTGTACATTGTCTGGAAGGTGAAAACTCTCCGTACACTGTCTCGAAAGGGAAAATTCTCTGTACACCGTCTGGACAGGGAACACTCTCTGTACACAGTCTGGACAGTGAACACTCTCTGTACATAGTCTGGACAGTGAACACTCTCTGTAAATTGTCTGAACAAATTTAAACTCTCTTTACACAGTCTGGACAATGAACACTCTCTGCACACATTATGGACAGTGGACACTCTCTGTACACAGTCTGGAAAGACAACACTCTCTGTGCATTGTCTGGAAAGTATAATACACTCTGCACACTATCTGGAGTGTAAACACTCCCTTTCTACAGTCTGGACAGGGAACACTCTCTGTACACAGTCTGGACAGTGAACGCACCATGTACACAGTCTCGACAGGAAACACTCTCTGTACATAGTCTGGACAGTGAACACTCTCTGTACACAGTCTGGACAGTGAACTCTCTCTGTACACAGTCTGCACAGTGAACACTCTTTGTACACAGTCTGGACACGGAACACTCGCTGTACTCGGTCTAGACAGTGAACACTCTCTGTACACCATCTGGACAGTGAACACTATCTGCACATTGCCTGGACAGTGAAAACTCCCTGTACACAGTCTGGGCAGGGAAAACTCTCTGTACACCGTCTGGACAGTGAACACTATCTGCACATTGTCTGGACAGTGAAAACTCTCTGTACACATTATGGACAGTGGACACTCTCTGCACACAGTCTGGACAGTGAACACTCTCGGTACACAGTCTAGACAGTGCACACTCCGTATACAGTCTGGATATAAGGACACTGCACACAGTATGGACAGTGAACACTCTCTGTACAGAGTCTGGACAGTGGACACTCTCTGTACACAGTCTGGACAGTGAACACACTCTGCACACAGTCTGGACAGTGAACAATCTCTATACACAGTCTGGAAAGGCAACACGCTCTGTGCATTGTCTTAAAAGTATAATACACTCTGCACACTATCTGGAGTGTGAACACTCCCTTTATACAGTCTGGACAGTTAACACTCTCCATAACACAGTCTGGATAGTGGTCACTGCACCCAGTCTGGACAGGGAACACTCTCTGTACATAGTCTGGACAGTGAACACTCTCTGTACACAGTCTGGACAGTGAACTCTCTCTGTACACAGTGTGCACAGTGAACACTCTCTGTACACAGTCTGGACAGTGAACACACTCTGCACACAGTCTGGACAGTGAACAATCTCTGTACACAGTCTGGAAAGGGAACACTCTCTGTGCATTGTCTGGAAAGTAGAATACACTCTCCATCTATCTGGAGTGTGAGCACTCCCTTTATACAGTCTGGACAGTGAACACACTCCGTACACAGCCTGGATAGTGGACACAGCACCCAGTCTGGACAGGGAACACTCTCTGTACACAGTCTGGACAGCGAACACTCGCTGTACTCCATCTGGACAGTGAACACTCTCTGTACATTTTCTGGACAGTGAAAACTCTCTGTACACTGTCTCGAAAGGGAAAATTCTCTGTACACCGTCTGGACAGGGAACACTCTCTGTACACAGTCTGGACAGTGAACACTCTCTGTACATAGTCTGGACAGTGAACACTCTCTGTAAATTGTCTGAACAATGTAAACTCTCTGTACACAGTCTGGACAATGAACACTCTCTGCACACATTATGGACAGTGGACACTCTCTGTACACAGTCTGGAATGGCAACACTCTCTGTGCATTGTCTGGAAAGTATAATACACTCTGCACACTATCTGGAGTGTGAACACTCCCTTTATACAGTCTGGACAGGGAACACTCTCTGTACACAGTCTGGACAGTGAACGCACCATGTACACAGTCTCGACAGGAAACACTCTCTGTACATAGTCTGGACAGTGAACACTCTCTGTACACAGTCTGGACAGTGAACTCTCTCTGTACACAGTCTGCACAGTGAACACTCTCTGTACACAGTCTGGACAGGGAACACTCTCTGTACACAGTCTAGACTGTGAACACTCTCTGTACACCATCTGGACAGTGAACACTCTCTGTACATTGTCTGGACCGTGAAAGCTCTCTGTACACTGTCTCGACAGGGAAAATTCTCTGTACACCGTCTGGACAGGCAACACTCTCTGTACACATTCTGGACAGTGAACACTCTCTGTAAATTGTCTGGGCAGTGAACACTCTCTGCACACATTACGGACAGTGGACACTCTCTGTACACAGTCTGGACAGTGAACACTCTCTACACACAGTCTTGACAAGAACACTATCTCTGCACAGTCTGGAAAGGCAACACTCTCTGTACATTGTCTGGAAAGTAGAATACACTCTGTGCACTATCTGGAGTGTGAACACTCCCTTTATACAGGCTGGATAGTGAACACACTCCGTACACATTCTGTATAGTGGACACTGCACACAGTATGTACAGGGAACACTCTCTGTTCACAGTCTGGACAGTGAAAACTCTCGGTACACTGTCTCGACAGGGATAATTCTCTGTACACCGTCTGGACAGGGAACACTCTCTGTACACAGTCTGGACAGTGAACACGCTCTGTACATAGTCTGGACAGTGAACACTCTCTGTAAATTGTCTGAACAATATAAACTCTCTGTACACAGTCTGGACAGTGAACACTCTCTGCACCCAGTCTGGACAGTGAACACTCTCTGTACATTGTCTGGACAGTGAAAACTCTCTGTACACTGTCTCGACATGGAAAATTCTCTGTACACCGTCTGGACAGGGAACACTCTCTGTACACAGTCTGGACAGTGAACACTCTCTGTGCATAGTCTGGACAGTGAACACTCTCTGTAAATTGTCTCAACAATGTAAACTCTCTGTACACAGTCTGGACAATGAACACTCTCTGCACACATTATGGACAGTGGACACTCTCTGTACACCGTCTGGAAAGGCAACACTCTCTGTGCATTGTCTGGAAAGTATAATACACTCTGCACACTATCTGGAGTGTGAACACTCCCTTTATACAGTCTGGACAGTGAACACTCTCCATAACACAGTCTGGATAGTGGTCACTGCACCCAGTCTGGACAGGGAACACTCTCTGTACACATTCTGGACAGTGAACACTCTCTGTACACAGTCTGGACAGTGAACTCTCTCTGCACACAGTCTGGACAGTGAACACCCTCTGTACACAGCGTGGAAAGAGAACACTCTCTGTACACCGTCTGGACAGTGAACACACTCTGCACACAGTCTGGACAGTGAACAATCTCTGTACACAGTCTAGAAAGGGAACACTCTCTGTACATTGTCTGGAAAGTAGAATACACTCTCTATCTACCTGGAGTGTGAACACTCCCTTTATACAGTCTGGACAGTGAACACACTCCGTACACAGCCTGGATAGTGGACACTGCACCCAGTCTGGAAAAGGGAACACCTCTGTACACAGTCTGCACAGTGAACACTCTCTGTACATAGTCTGGACAGTGAGAACTCTCTGTACACAGTCTGGGCAGGGAAAACTCTCTGTACACCGTCTGGACAGTGAACACTATCTGCACATTGTCTGGACAGTGAAAACTCTCTGTACACATTATGGACAGTGGACACTCTCTGCACACAATCTGGACAGTGAACACTGTCGGTACACAGTCTAGACAGTGGACACTCCGTATACAGTCTGGATATAAGGACACTGCACACAGTATGGACAGTGAACACTCTCTGTACAGAGTCTGGACAGTGGACACTCTCTGTACACAGTCTGGACAGTGAACACACTCTGCACACAGTCTGGACAGTGAACAATCTCTGTACACAGTCTGGAAAGGGAACACTCTCTGTACATTGTCTGGAAAGAAGAATACACTCTCCATCTATCTGGAGTGTGAACACTCCCTTTATACAGTCTGGATAGTGGACATGGCACCCAGTCTGGACAGTGAACACTCTCTGTACAGTGTCTGGACAGTGAAAACTCTCTGTACACTGTCTCGACAGGGAAAATTCTCTGTACACCGTCTGGACAGGGAACACTCTCTGTACACAGTCTGGCCAGTGAACACTCTCTGTAAATTGTCTCAACAATGTTAACTCTCTGTACACAGTCTGGACAATGAACACTCTCTGCACACATTATGGACAGTGGACACTCTCTGTGCACAGTCTGGAAAGGCAACACTCTCTGTGCATTGTCTGGAAAGTATAATACACTCTGCACACTATCTGGAGTGTGAACACTCTCTTTATACAGTCTGGACAGTGAACACTCTCCAGAACACAGTCTGGATAGTGGTCACTGCACCCAGTCTGGACAGGGAACACTCTCTGTACATTGTCTGGACAGTGAACACTCTCTGTACACAGTCTGGACAGTGAACTCTCACTGTACACAGTCTGCACAGTGAACACTCTCTGTACACAGTCTGGACAGGGAACACTCCCTGTACACAGTCTAGACAGTGAACACTCTCTGAACACAGTCTGGACAGTGAACACTCTCTGTACACAGCGTGGAAAGAGAACACTCTCTGTACACCGTCTGGACAGTGAACACACTCTGCACACAGTCTGGACAGTGAACAATCTCTGTACACAGTCTGGAAAGAGAACACTCTCTGTACATTGTCTGGAAAGTAGAATACACTCTCTATCTATCTGGAGTGTGAACACTCCCTTTATACAGTCTGGACAGTGAACACACTCCGTACACAGCCTGGATAGTGGACAATGCACCCAGTCTGGACAGGGATCACTCGCTGTACACAGTCTGGACAGTGAACACTCTCTGTACATAGTCTGGACAGTGAACACTCTCTGTAAATTGTCTGAACAATGTAAACTCTCTGTACACAGTCTGGACAATGAACACTCTCTGCACACATTATGGACAGTGGACACTCTCTGTACACAGTCTGGAAAGACAACACTCACTGTGCATTGTCTGGAAAGTATAATACACTCTGCACACTATCTGGAGTGTGAACACTCCCTTTCTACAGTCTGGACAGGGAACACTCTCTGTACACAGTCTGGACAGTGAACGCACCATGTACACAGTCTCGACAGGAAACACTCTCTGTACATAGTCTGGACAGTGAACACTCTCTGTACACAGTCTGGACAGTGAACTCTCTCTGTACACAGTCTGCACAGTGAACACTCTTTGTACACAGTCTGGACACGGAACACTCGCTGTACTCGGTCTAGACAGTGAACACTCTCTGTACACCATCTGGACAGTGAACACTATCTGCACATTGTCTGGACAGTGAAAACTCCCTGTACACAGTCTGGGCAGGGAAAACTCTCTGTACACCGTCTGGACAGTGAACACTATCTGCACATTGTCTGGACAGTGAAAACTCTCTGTACACATTATGGACAGTGGACACTCTCTGCACACAGTCTGGACAGTGAACACTCTCGGTACACAGTCTAGACAGTGGACACTCCGTATACAGTCTGGATATAAGGACACTGCACACAGTATGGACAGTGAACACTCTCTGTACAGAGTCTGGACAGTGGACACTCTCTGTACACAGTCTGGATAGTGAACACACTCCGTACACAGTCTGGATAGTGGACACTGCACCCAGTCTGGACAGTGAACACTCTCTGTACATTGTCTGGACAGTGAAAACTCTCTGTACACAGTCTGGACAGTGAACTCTCTCTGTACACAGTCTGCACAGTGAACACTCTCTGTACACAGTCTGGACAGGGAACACTCCCTGTACACAGTCTAGACAGTGAACACCCTCTGAACACAGTCTGGACAGTGAACACTCTCTGTACACAGCGTGGAAAGTGAACACTCTCTGTACACCGTCTGGACAGTGAACACACTCTGCACACAGTCTGGACAGTGAACAATCTCTGTACACAGTCTGGAAAGGGAACACTCTCTGTACATTGTCTGGAAAGTAGAATACACTCTCCATCTATCTGGAGTGTGAACACTCCCTTTATACAGTCTGGACAGTGAACAAACTCCGTACACAGCCTGGATAGTGGACACTGCACCCAGTCTGGACAGGGAACACTCTCTGTACACAGTCTGGACAGCGAACACTCGCTGTACTCCATCTGGACAGTGAACACTCACTGTACATTTTCTGGACAGTGAAAACTCTCTGTAGACTGTCTCGAAAGGGAAAATTCTCTGTACACCGTCTGGACAGGGAACACTCTCTGTACACAGTCTGGACAGTGAACACTCTCTGTACATAGTCTGGACAGTGAACACTCTCTGTAAATTGTCTGAACAATGTAAACTCTCTGTACACAGTCCGGACAATGAACACTCTCTGCACACATTATGGACAGTGGACACTCTCTGTACACAGTCTGGAAAGGCAACACTCTCTGTGCATTGTCTGGAAAGTATAATACACTCTGCACACTATCTGGAGTGTGAACACTCCCTTTATACAGTCTGGACAGGGAACACTCTCTGTACACAGTCTGGACAGTGAACGCACCATGTACACAGTCTCGACAGGAAACACTCTCTGTGCATAGTCTGGACAGTGAACACTCTCTGTACACAGTCTGGACAGTGAACTCTCTCTGTACACAGTCTGCACAGTGAACACTCTTTGTACACAGTCTGGACACGGAACACTCGCTGTACTCGGTCTAGACAGTGAACACTCTCTGTACACCATCTGGACAGTGAACACTATCTGCACATTGTCTGGACAGTGAAAACTCCCTGTACTCAGTCTGGGCAGGGAAAGCTCTCTGTACACCGTCTGGACAGTGAACACTATCTGCACATTGTCTGGACAGTGAAAACTCTCTGTACACATTATGGACAGTGGACACTCTCTGCACACAGTCTGGACAGTGAACACTCTCGGTACACAGTCTAGACAGTGGACACTCCGTATACAGTCTGGATATAAGGACACTGCACACAGTATGGACAGTGAGCACTCTCTGTACAGAGTCTGGACAGTGGACACTCTCTGTACACAGTCTGGACAGTGAACACACTCTGCACACAGTCTGGACAGTGAACAATCTCTATACACAGTCTGGAAAGGGATCACTCTCGGTACACAGTCTAGACAGTGGACACTCCGTATACAGTCTGGATATAAGGACACTGCACACAGTATGGACAGTGAACACACTCCGTACACAGTCTGGATAGTGGACACTGCACCCAGTCTGGACAGTGAAAACTCTCTGTACACTGTCTCGACAGGGAAAATTCTCTGTACACCGTCTGGACAGTGAACACTATCTGCACATTGTCTGGACAGTGAAAACTCTCTGTACACATTATGGACAGTGGACACTCTCTGCACACAGTCTGGACAGTGAACACTCTCGGTACACAGTCTAGACAGTGGACACTCCGTATACAGTCTGGATATAAGGACACTGCACACAGTATGGACAGTGAGCACTCTCTGTACAGAGTCTGGACAGTGGACACTCTCTGTACACAGTCTGGACAGTGAACACACTCTGCACACAGTCTGGACAGTGAACAATCTCTATACACAGTCTGGAAAGGGATCACTCTCGGTACACAGTCTAGACAGTGGACACTCCGTATACAGTCTGGATATAAGGACACTGCACACAGTATGGACAGTGAACACACTCCGTACACAGTCTGGATAGTGGACACTGCACCCAGTCTGGACAGTGAAAACTCTCTGTACACTGTCTCGACAGGGAAAATTCTCTGTACACCGTCTGGACAGGGAACACTCTCTGTACACAGTCTGGAAAGTGAACACTCTCTGTTCATAGTCTGGACAGTGAACACTCTCTGTAAATTGTCTCAACAATGTAAACTCTCTGTACACAGTCTGGACAATGAACACTCTCTGCACACATTATGGACAGTGGACACTCTCTGTACACAGTCTGGAAAGGCAACACTCTCTGTGCATTGTCTGGAAAGTATAATACACTCTGCACACTATCCGGAGTGTGAACACTCCCTTTATACAGTCTGGACAGTGAACACTCTCCATAACACAGTCTGGATAGTGGTCACTGCACCCAGTCTGGACAGGGAACACTCTCTGTACATAGTCTGGACAGTGAACACTCTCTGTACACAGTCTGGACAGTGAACTCTCTCTGTACACAGTCTGCACAGTGAACACTCTCTGTACACAGTCTGGACAGGGAACACTCCCTTTACACAGTCTAGACAGTGAACACTCTCTGAACACAGTCTGGACAGTGAACACTCTCTGTACACAGCGTGGAAAGAGAACACTCTCTGTACACCGTCTGGACAGTGAACACACTCTGCACACAGTCTGGACAGTGAACAATCTCTGTACACAGTCTGGAAAGGGAACACTCTCTGTACATTGTCTGGAAAGTAGAATACACTCTCCATCTATCTGGAGTGTGAACACTCCCTTTATACAGTCTGGACAGTGAACACACTCCGTACACAGCCTGGATAGTGGACACTGCACCCAGTCTGGACAGGGAACACTCTCTGTACACAGTCTGGACAGCAAACACTCGCTGTACTCCATCTGGACAGTGAACACTCTCTGTACATTTTCTGGACAGTGAAAACTCTCTGTAGACTGTCTCGAAAGGGAAAATTCTCTGTACACCGTCTGGACAGGGAACACTCTCTGTACACAGTCTGGACAGTGAACACTCTCTGTACATAGTCTGGACAGTGAACACTCTCTGTAAATTGTCTGAACAATGTAAACTCTCTGTACACAGTCCGGACAATGAACACTCTCTGCACACATTATGGACAGTGGACACTCTCTGTACACAGTCTGGAAAGGCAACACTCTCTGTGCATTGTCTGGAAAGTATAATACACTCTGCACACTATCTGGAGTGTGAACACTCCCTTTATACAGTCTGGACAGGGAACACTCTCTGTACACAGTCTGGACAGTGAACGCACCATGTACACAGTCTCGACAGGAAGCACTCTCTGTACATAGTCTGGACAGTGAACACTCTCTGTACACAGTCTGGACAGTGAACTCTCTCTGTACACAGTCTGCACAGTGAACACTCTTTGTACACAGTCTGGACACGGAACACCTGCTGTACTCGGTCTAGACAGTGAACACTCTCTGTACACCATCTGGACAGTGAACACTATCTGCACATTGTCTGGACAGTGAAAACTCCCTGTACTCAGTCTGGGCAGGGAAAACTCTCTGTACACCGTCTGGACAGTGAACACTATCTGCACATTGTCTGGACAGTGAAAACTCTCTGTACACATTATGGACAGTGGACACTCTCTGCACACAGTCTGGACAGTGAACACTCTCGGTACACAGTCTAGACAGTGGACACTCCGTATACAGTCTGGATATAAGGACACTGCACACACTATGGACAGTGAGCACTCTCTGTACAGAGTCTGGACAGTGGACACTCTCTGTACACAGTCTGGACAGTGAACACACTCTGCACACAGTCTGGACAGTGAACAATCTCTATACACAGTCTGGAAAGGGATCACTCTCTGTACATTGTCTGGAAAGAAGAATACACTCTCCATCTATCTGGAGTGTGAACACTCCCTTTATACAGTCTGGACAGTGAACACACTCCGTACACAGTCTGGATAGTGGACACTGCACCCAGTCTGGACAGTGAACACTCTCTGTACATTGTCTGGACAGTGAAAACTCTCTGTACACTGTCTCGACAGGGAAAATTCTCTGTACACCGTCTGGACAGGGAACACTCTCTGTACACAGTCTGGAAAGTGAACACTCTCTGTGCATAGTCTGGACAGGGAACACTCTCTGTACACAGTCTGGACAATGAACACTCTCTGCACACATTATGGACAGTGGACACTCTCTGTACACAGTCTGGAAAGGCAACACTCTCTGTGCATTGTCTGGAAAGTATAATACACTCTGCACACTATCTGGAGTGTGAACACTCCCTTTATACAGTCTGGACAGTGAACACTCTCCATAACACAGTCTGGATAGTGGTCACTGCACCCAGTCTGGACAGGGAACACTCTCTGTACATAGTCTGGACAGTGAACACTCTCTGTACACAGTCTGGACAGTGAACTCTCTCTGTACACAGTCTGCACAGTGAACACTCTCTGTACACAGTCTGGACAGGAAACACTCCCTGTACACAGTCTAGACAGTGAACACTATCTGAACACAGTCTGGACAGTGAACACTCTCTGTACACAGCGTGGAAAGAGAACACTCTCTGTATACCGTCTGTACAGTGAACACACTCTGCACACAGTCTGGACAGTGAACAATCTCTGTACACAGTCTGGAAAGGGAACACTCTCTGTACATTGTCTGGAAAGTAGAATACACTCTCCATCTATATGGAGTGTGAACACTCCCTTTATACAGTCTGGACAGTGAACACACTCCGTACACAGCCTGGATAGTGGACACTGTACCCAGTCTGGACAGGGAACACTCTCTGTACACAGTCTGGACAGCGAACACTCGCTGTACTCCATCTGCATAGTGAACACTCTCTGTACATTTTCTGGACAGTGAAAACTCTCTGTACACTGTCTCGAAAGGGAACAATCTCTGTACACAGTCTGGACAGCGAACACTCGCTGTACTCCATCTGGACAGTGAACACTCTCTGTAAATTGTCTGAACAATGTAAACTCTCTGTACACAGTCTGGACAATGAACACTCTCTGCACACATTATGGACAGTGGACACTCTCTGTACACAGTCTGGAAAGGCAACACTCTCTGTGCATTGTCTGGAAAGTATAATACACTCTGCACACTATCTGGAGTGTGAACACTCCCTTTATACAGTCTGGACAGGGAACACTCTCTGTACACAGTCTGGACAGTGAACGCACCATGTACACAGTCTCGACAGGAAACACTCTCTGTACATAGTCTGGACAGTGAACACTCTCTGTACACAGTCTGGACAGTGAACTCTCTCTGTACACAGTCTGCACAGTGAACACTCTCTGTACACAGTCTGGACAGGGAACACTCCCTGTACACAGTCTAGACAGTGAACACTCTCTGTACACCATCTGGACAGGGAACACTCTCTGTACATTGTCTGGACCGTGAAAACTCTCTGTACACTGTCTCGACAGGGAAAATTCTCTGTACACCGTCTGGACAGGCAACACTCTCTGTACACAGTCTGGACAGTGAACACTCTCTGTAAATTGTCTGGGCAGTGAACACTCTCTGCACACATTACGGACAGTGGACACTCTCTGTACACAGTCTGGACAGTGAACACTCTCTACACACAGTCTTGACAAGAACACTATCTCTGCACAGTCTGGAAAGGCAACACTCTCTGTACATTGTCTGGAAAGTAGAATACACTCTGTGCACTATCTGGAGTGTGAACACTCCCTTTATACAGGCTGGATAGTGAACACACTCCGTACACATTCTGTATAGTGGACACTGCACACAGTATGTACAGGGAACACTCTCTGTTCACAGTCTGGACAGTGAAAACTCTCGGTACACTGTCTCGACAGGGATATTTCTCTGTACACCGTCTGGACAGGGAATACTCTCTGTACACAGTCTGGACAGTGAACACGCTCTGTACATAGTCTGGACAGTGAACACTCTCTGTAAATTGTCTGAACAATATAAACTCTCTGTACACAGTCTGGACAGTGAACACTCTCTGCACACAGTCTGGAAAGGGATCACTCTCTGTACATTGTCTGGAAAGTATAATACACTCTGCACACTATCTGGTGTGTGAACACTCCCTTTATACAGTCTGGATAGTGAACACCCTCCGTACACAGACTGGATAGTGGACACTGCACCCAGTCTGGACAGGGAACACTCTCTGTACACAGTCTGGACAGTGAACACTCTCTGTACACAGTCTGGACAGGGAACACTCTCTGTACACAGTCTGGACAGTGAACTCTCTCTGTACACAGTCTGCACAGTGAACACTCTTTGTTCACAGTCTGGACAGGGAACACTCTCTGTACACCATTTGGACTGTGAACACTCTCTGTACATTGTCTGGACCGTGAAAACTCTCTGTACACTGTCTCAACAGGGAAAATTCTCTGTACACCGTCTGTACAGGGAACACTCTCTGTACACAGCCTGGACAGTGAGCACTCTCTGTACACAGTCTGGACAGGGAACACACTCTGTACATAGTCTGGACATTGAACATTCTCTGTACACAGTCTGGACAGTGAACTCTCTCTGCACACAGTCTGCACAATGATCACTCTCTGTACACAGTCTGGACAGGGAACACTCGCTGTACACAGTCTAGACAGTGAACACTCTCTGTACACCATCTGGACTGTGAACACTCTCTCTACATTGTCTGGACAGTGAAAACTCTCTGTACACTGTCTCAACAGGGAAAATTCTCAGTACACCGTCTGTACAGGGAACACTCTCTGTACACAGTCTGGACAGTGAACACTCTCTGTAAATTGTCTGGGCAGTGAACACTCTCTGCAGACATTCTGGACAGTGGACACTCTCTGTACACAGTCTGGACAGTGAACACTCTCTACACACAGTCTTGACAAGAACACTATCTGTACACAGTCTATAAAGACAACACTCTCTGCACATTGTCTGGAAAGTAGAATACCCTCTGTACACTATCTGGAGTGTGAACACTCCCTTTATACAGTCTGGAATGTGAGCACACACCTACACATTCTGGTTAGTGGACACTGCACACAGTCTGGAAAGAGAAAAATCTCTGTAGACAGTCTGGACAGTGAACACTCACTGTACACCGTCTGGACAGTGAACACTCTCTGTTCACGGTCTGGACAGTGAACACTCTCTGTACACAGTCTGGACAGGGAGCACTCGCTGTAAACAGTCTAGACAGTGAACACTCTCTGTACACCGTCTGGACAGAGAACACACTCAGTACATTGTCTGGACAGTGGAAACTCTCTGTACACAATCTGGACAGTGAACACTCTCTGCACACAGTCTGGACAGTGAACACTCTCTGTACACAGTCTGGAAAGGGAACACTCTCTGTACTTTGTCTGGAATGTAGAATACCCTCTGTACACTATCTGGAGTGTGAACACTCACTTTAAACAGTCTGGACACTCAACACACCCTGTACACAGTCTGGATAGTGGATACTGTACACAGTCTGGACAGGGAACACTCTCTGTACACAGTCTGGAAAGGCAACACTCTCTGTACATTGTCTGGAATGTAGAATACACTCTGTACACTATCTGGAGTGTGAAAACCCCCTTTAAACAGCCTGGACAGTGAACACACTCCGTACACAGTCTGGATAGTGGACACTGCACACAGTATGGACAAGGAACACTCTCTGTACACAGTCTGGACAGTGAACACACTCTTTACACAGTCTGGGCAGTGAACAATCTCTGTACACAGTATGGACAGTGAACACTCACCGTACACAGTATTGACAGTGAACACTCTCTTTTCACCGTCTGGATAGTGAACACTCTCTGCACACATTATGGACAATTGACACTCTCTGTGCACAGTCTGGACAGTGAACACTCTCTGTACACAGTCTGGACAGTGAACACACTCTCGACACAGTCTGGGCATTGAACACTCTCTGTACATAGTATGGACAGTGAATACTCTTTGTACACAGTATGGACAGTGAACACACTCTGTTCACCATCTGGACAGTGAAAGCTCTCTGTACACGGTCTGGACAGTGAACACTTTCTGTACACAGTCTGGACAGTGAACACTCTCTGTACATAGTCTGGACAGTGAACACTCTCTGTAAATTGTCTGAACAATGTAAACTCTCTGTACACAGTCTGGACAGTGAACACTCTCTGCACACATTATGGACAGTGGACACTCTCTGTACACAGTCTGGAAAGGCAACACTCTCTGTGCATTGTCTGCAAAGCAGAATACACTCTATACACTATCTGGAGTGTGAACACTCCCTTTATACAGTCTGGACAGTGAAGACACTCCGTATACAGTCTGGATAGTGGACACTGCACACAGTATGGACAGGGTACACTCTCTGTACACAGTCTGGACAGTGAACACTCTCTGCACACAGTCTGGACAATGAACAATCTCTGTACACAGTCTGGAAAGGGAACACTCTCTGTACATTGTCTGGAAGGTATAATACACTCTGCACACTATCTGGAGTGTGAACGCTCCCTTTATATATTCTGGACAGTGAACACCCTCCGTACACAGTCTAGATAGTGGACACTACACCCAGTCTGAACAGTGAACATTGTCTGTACACAGACTGGACAGGGAACACTCTCTGTACATAGTCTGGGCAGTGAACACTCTCTGCACACATTATGGAGAGTGGACACTCTCTGTACACAGTCTGGACATTGAACACTCTCTACACACAGTCTTGACAAGAATACTATCTGTACACATTCTGGAAAGGCAACACTCACTGTACATTGTCTGGAAAGTAGAATACACTCTGTACACTATCTGGAGTGTGAACACTCCCTTTATACAGTCTGGATAGTGAACACACTTCGTGCACAGTCTGGATAGTGGACACTGCACACAGTATGTACAGGGAGCACTCTCTGTACGCAGTCTGGATAGTGAACACTCTCTGTACACAGTATGGACAGTGAACACACTCTGTTCACCATCTGGACAGTGAAAACTCTCTGTACACGGTCTGGACAGTGAACACACTCTCTACATTGTCTGGACAGTGAAAACTCTCTGAATTCAGTCTGGATAGAGAACACTCTCTGTACACAGTCTGGACAGTGAACACTCTCTGTACACAGTATGGACAGCGAACAATCTCTGTTCACCATCTGGACAGTGAACACTCTCTGTGCACAGTCTGGACAGTGAAAACTCTCTGTACACTGTCTGGACAGTCAAAACTCTCTGTACACAGTCTGGACAGGGAAAACTCTCTGTACACCTTCTTGTCAGGGAACACATCTCTCTCCATAGTCTGGACAGTGAACACCCTCTGTACATTGTCTGGAAAAGTAAACTCTCTATACACAAGTCTGGACAGTGAACACTCTCTGCACACATTATGGACAGTGGACACTCTCTCTACACAGTCTGGAAAGGTAACGTTCTCTGTACATTGTCTGGAAAGTAGAATACACTCTGTACACTATCTGTAGTGTGAACGCTTCCTTTATACAGTCTGGACAGTAAACACACTCGGTACACATTCTGGATAGTGGACACTGCACACAGTCTGGACATGGAACACTCTCTGTACACAGTCTGGACAGGGAAAACCTTCTGTACACCGACTGGACAGGGAACACTCTCTGTACTCAGTCTGGACAGTGAACACTCTCTGTACACAGTCTGGAAAGGGAACACTCTCTGTACTTTGTCTGGAAAGTAGAATACCCTCAGTAGACTATCTGGAGTGTGAACACTCACTTTAAACAGTCTGGACAGTCAACACACCCTGTACACAGTCTGGATAGTGGACACTGTACACAGTCTGGACAGGGAACGCTCTCTGTACACAGTCTGGACGGGGAACACTCTCTGTACACAGTCTGGTAAGGGAAAACTCTCTGTACTTTGTCTGGAATGTAGAATACCCTCTGTACACTATCTGGAGTGTGAACACTCACTTTAAACAGTCTGGACACTCAACACACCCTGTACACAGTCTGGATAGTGGATACTGTACACAGTCTGGACAGGGAACACTCTCTGTACACAGTCTGGAAAGGCAACACTCTCTGTACATTGTCTGGAAAGTAGAATACACTCTGTACACTATCTGGAGTGTGAAAACCCCCTTTAAACAGCCTGGACAGTGAACACACTCCGTACACAGTCTGGATAGTGGACACTGCACACAGTATGGACAAGGAACACTCTCTGTGCACAGTCTGGACGGTGAACACACTCTTTACACAGTCTGGGCAGTGAACAATCTCTGTACACAGTATGGACAGTGAACACTCACCGTACACAGTATTGACAGTGAACACTCTCTTTTCACCGTCTGGACAGTGAACACTCTCTGCACACATTATGGACAATTGACACTCTCTGTGCACAGTCTGGACAGTGAACACTCTCTGTACACAGTCTGGACAGTGAACACACTCTCGACACAGTCTGGGCATTGAACACTCTCTGTACATAGTATGGTCAGTGAATACTCTTTGTACACAGTATGGACAGTGAACACACTCTGTTCACCATCTGGACAGTGAAAACTCTCTGTACACGGTCTGGACAGTGAACACTTTCTGTACACAGTCTGGACAGTGAACACTCTCTGTACATAGTCTGGACAGTGAACACTCTCTGTAAATTGTCTGAACAATGTAAACTCTCTGTACACAGTCTGGACAGTGAACACTCTCTGCACACATTATGGACAGTGGACACTCTCTGTACACAGTCTGGAAAGGCAACACTCTCTGTGCATGGTCTGCAAAGCAGAATACACTCTATACACTATCTGGAGTGTGAACACTCCCTTTATACAGTCTGGACAGTGAAGACACTCCGTATACAGTCTGGATAGTGGACACTGCACACAGTATGGACAGGGTGCACTCTCTATACACAGTCTGGACAGTGGACACTCTCTGTACACAGTCTGGACAGTGAACACTCTCTGCACACAGTCTGGACAAAGAACAATCTCTGTACACAGTCTGGAAAGGGAACACTCTCTGTACATTGTCTGGAAGGTATAATACACTCTGCACACTATCTGGAGTGTGAACGCTCCCTTTATATATTCTGGACAGTGAACACCCTCCGGACACAGTCTAGATAGTGGACACTACACCCAGTCTGAACAGTGAACATTGTCTGTGCATAGTCTGGACAGGGAACACTTTCTGTACATAGTCTGAGCAGTGAACACTCTCTTCACACATTATGGAGAGTGGACACTCTCTGTACACAGTCTGGACATTGAACACTCTCTACACACAGTCTTGACAAGAATACTATCTGTACACATTCTGGAAAGGCAACACTCACTGTACATTGTCTGGAAAGTAGAATACACTCTGTACACTATCTGGAGTGTGAACACTCCCCTTATACAGTCTGGATAGTGAACACACTCCGTACACAGTCTGGATAGTGGACACTGCACGCAGTATGTACAGGGAGCACTCTCTGTACGCAGTCTGGATAGGGAACACTCTCTGTACACAGTATGGACAGTGAACACACTCTGTTCACCATCTGGACAGTGAAAACTCTCTGTACACGGTCTGGACAGTGAACACACTCTCTACATTGTCTGGACAGTGAAAACTCTCTGAATTCAGTCTGGATAGAGAACACTCTCTGTACACAGTCTGGACAGTGAACACTCTCTGTACACAGTATGGACAGCGAACAATCTCTGTTCACCATCTGGACAGTGAACACTCTCTGTGCACAGTCTGGACAGTGAACACTCTCTGTACACTGTCTGGACAGTCAAAACTCTCTGTACACAGTCTGGACAGGGAAAACTCTCTGTACACCTTCTGGTCAGGGAACACATCTCTCTCCATAGTCTGGACAGTGAACACCCTCTGTACATTGTCTGGAAAAGTAAACTCTCTATACACAAGTCTGGGCAGTGAACACTCTCTGCACACATTATGGACAGTGGACACTCTCTCTACACAGTCTGGAAAGGTAACGTTCTCTGTACATTGTCTGGAAAGCAGAATACACTCTGTACACTATCTGTAGTGTGAACACTTCCTTTATACAGACTGGACAGTAAACACACTCGGTACACATTCTGGATAGTGGACACTGCACACAGTCTGGACATGGAACACTCTCTGTACACAGTCTGGACAGGGAAAACCTTCTGTACACCGACTGGACAGGGAACACTCTCTGTACTCAGTCTGGACAGTGATCAATCTCTGCACAAATTATGGACAGGGGAAATTCTCTGTATACAGTCTGGACAGTGAACATTCTCTGTACATTGTCTGGAAAGTAGAATACACTCTGTACACGATCTGGTGTGTGAACAGTCCCTTTATACAATCTGGACAGTGAACAAACACTGTACACTGTCTGGACAGTGAACACTCCCTGTACACAGTCTGGAAAGGGAACACTCTCTGTACATTGTCTGGAAAGTAGAATACACTCTGCACACTATCTGGAGAGTGAACAATCCCTTTAAACAGTCTGGACAGTGAACAAACTCCGCACACAGTCTGGATACTTGACACTGCACCCATTCTAGAGAGGGAACACTCTCTGTACACAGTCTGGACACGGAACACTCGCTGTACTCGGTCTAGACAGTGAACACTCTCTGTACACCATCTGGACAGTGAACACTATCTGCACATTGTCTGGACAGTGAAAACTCTCTGTACACAGTCTTGGCAGGGAAAACTCTCTGTACACCGTCTGGACAGCGAGCACTCTCTAAACACAGTCTGGACAGTGAATACTGTCTGCACACATTATTGACAGTGGACACTCTCTGCACACAGTCTGGACAGTGGACACTCAGTATACAGTCTGGATATATGGACACTGCACACAGTATGGACAGTGAAAACTCTCTGTACACAGTCTGGACAGTGGACGCTCTCTGTACACAGTCTGGACAGTGAACACACTCTGCACACAGTCTGGACAGTGAACAATCTCTGTACACAGTATGGAAAGGGAACACTCTCTGTACATTGTCTGGAAAGTAGAATACACTCTCCCATCTATCTGGAGTGTGAACACTCCCTTTATACAGTCTGGACAGTGAACACACTTCGTACACAGTCTGGATAGTGGACACTGCACCCAGTCTGGACAGGGAACACTCTCTGTACACAGTCTGGACAGAGAACACTCGCTGTACTCCCATCTGGACAGTGAACACTCTCTGTACATTGTCTGGACAGTGAAAACTCCTCTGTACACAGTCTCGACAGGGAAAATTCTCTGTACACCGTCTGCACAGGGAACACTCTCTGTACACAGTCTGGACAGTGAAGACTCTCTGTACATAGTCTGGACAGTGAACACTCTCTGTAAATTGTCTGAACAATGTAAACTCTCTGTACACAGTCTGGACAATGAACACTCTCTGCACACATTATGGACAGTGGACACCTCTCTGTACACAGTCTGGACAGTGAACACTCTCTGAACACAATCTGGACAGTGAACACTCTCTGTACACAGCGTGGAAAGAAAAGCACTCTCTGTACACCGTCTGGACAGTGAACAATCTCTGTACACAGTCTGGAAAGGGAACACTCTCTGTACATTGTCTGGAAAGTAGAATACACTCTCCATCTATCTGGAGTGTGAACACTCCCTTTATACAGTCTGGACAGTGAACACACTCCATAACCACAGTCTGGATAGTGGTCACTGCACCCAGTCTGGACAGGGAACACTCTCTGTACATAGTCTGGACAGTGAACACTCTCTGTACACAGTCTGGACAGTGAACTCTCTCTCTACACAGTCTGCACAGTGAACACTCTCTGTACACAGTCTGGACAGGGAACACTCCCTGTACACAGTCTAGACAGTGAACACTCCTCTGAACACAATCTGGACAGTGAACACTCTCTGTACACAGCGTGGAAAGAAAGCACTCTCTGTACACCGTCTGGACAGTTGAACAATCTCTGTACACAGTCTGGAAAGGGAACACTCTCTGTACATTGTCTGGAAAGTAGAATACACTCTCCATCTATCTGGAGTGTGAACACTCCATTTATACAGTCTGGACAGTGAACACACTCCGTACACAGCCTGGATAGTTTGACACTGCACCCAGTCTGGACAGCGAACACTCTCTGTACACAGTCTGGACAGCGAACACTCGCTGTACTCCATCTGGACAGTGAAACACTCTCTGTACATTGTCTGGACAGTGAAAACTCTCTGTACACTGTCTCGACAGGGAAAATTCTCTGTACACCGTCTGGACAGGGAACACTCTCTGTACACAGTCTGGACAGTGAACACTCTCTGTACATAGTCTGGACAGTGAACACTCTCTGTAAATTGTCTGAACAATGTAAACTCTCTGTACACAGTCTGGACAATGAACACTCTCTGCACACAATCTGGATAGTGGTCACTGCACCAGTTGGACAGGGAACACTCTCTGTACACAGTCTGGACAGTGAACACACTCTGTACACAGTCTCGACAGGAAACACTCCTCTGTACATAGTCTGGAAGTGAGCACTCTCTGTACACAGTCTGGACAGTGAACACTCTCAGTCCACAGCCTGGACAGGGAACACTCTCTGTACACAGTCTGGACAGGGAACACTCTCTGTACACTGTCTGGACAGGGAACACTCTCTGTACACAGTCTGGACAGGGAACACTCTCTGTATACCGTCTGCACAGTGAACAGTCTCTGTACACAATCTGGACAGTGAACAATTTCTGTAAATAGTCTGGACATTGAACACTCTCTGTACACAGTCTGGGCAGGAAACACTCTCTGTACACAGTCTGGGTAGTGAACACTCTCAGTACATTGTCTGGACATTGAAAACTCTCTGTACACAGTCTGGACAGTGAACACTCTGTGCACACATTATGGACATTGGGCACTCTCTGTACACAGTCTGGAAAGGTAACATTCTCTATACATTGTCTGGAAAGTAGAATACACTCTGTACACTATCTGTAGTGTGAACACTTCCTTTATACAGTCTGGACAGTAATCACACTCGGTACACATTCTGGATAGTGGACACTGCACACAGTCTGGACATGGAACACTCGCTGTACACAGTCTGGACAGGGAAAACCTTCTGTACACCGACTAGACAGGGAACACACTCTGTACTCAGTCTGGACAGTGATCAATCTCTGCACACATTATGGACAGGGAAGACTCTCTGTATACAGTCTGGACAGTGAACACTCTCTGTACATTGTCTCGAAAGTAGAATACACTCTGTACACGATCTGGAGTGTGAACACTTCCTTTATACAGTCTGGACAGTGAACAAACACTGTACACTGTCTGGACAGTGAACACGCTCTGTACACAGTCTGGAAAGGGAACACTCTCTGTACATTGTCTGGAAAGTAGAATACACTCTGCACACTATCTGGAGAGTGAACAAACCATTTAAACAGTCTCGACAGTGAACACACTCCGTACACAGTCTGGATACTTGATACTGCACCCATTCTAGACAGGGAACACTCTCTGTACACAGTCTCGACAGGAAACACTCTATGTACATAGTCTGGACAGTGAACACTCTCTGTACACAGTCTGGACAGTGAACACTCTCAGTCCACAGCCTGGACAGGGAACACTCTCTGTACACTGTCTGGACAGGGAACACTCTCTGTACACAGTCTGGACAGGGAACACTCTCTGTCTACCGTCTGCACAGTTAACACTCTCTGTACACAATCTGGACAGTGAACAATTTCTGTAAATAGTCTGGACATTGAACACTCTCTGTACACAGTCTGGGCAGGAAACACTCTCTGTACACAGTCTGGGTAGTGAACACTCTCAGTACATTGTCTGGACATTGAAAACTCTCTGTACACAGTCTGGACAGGGAACACTCTCTGTACACAGTCTGGACAATGAACACTCTCTGTACACAGTATGGACAGTGAACACTCTCTGTTCACCGTCTGGACAGTGAACACTCTCTGAACACATTCTTGACACGGAACACACGCTGTACTCAGTCTAGACAGTGAACACTCTCTGTACACCATCTGGACAGTGAACACTATCTGCACATTGTCTGGACAGTGAAAACTCTCTGTACACATTCTGGGCAGGGAAAACTCTCTGTACACCGTCTGGACAGCGAACACTCTCCGTACACAGTCTGGACAGTGAATACTATCTGCACACATTATGGACAGTGGACACTCTGCACACAGTCTGGACAGTGAACACTCTCTGCACACAGTCAGGACAGGGAACACTCTCTGTACACAGTCTGGACAGGGAACACTCTCTGTACATAGTCTGGACAGTGAACACTCTCTATAAATTGTCTGAACAATGTTAACTCTCTGTACACAGTCTGGACAGTGAACACTCTCTGCACACATTATGGACAGTGGACACTCTTTGTACACAGTCTGGACAGAGAACAATCTCTGTGCACAGTCTGGAAAGGGAACACACTCTGTAAATTGTCTGGAATGTAGAATACACTGTTGTCACTATCTAGAGTGTGAACACTCCCTTTATACAGTCTGGACAGTGAACACACTCCGTACACAGTCTGCATAGTGGACACTGCACCCAGTCTGGACAGGGAACACTCTCTGTACACATTCTGGACAGGGAACATTCTCTGTAAACAGTCTGGACAGTGAACACTCTCTGAACACAGTCTGGACAGTGAACTCTCTCTTTGCACAGTCTGCACAGTGAATATCCTCTGTACACAGTCTGGACAGGGAACACTCGCAGTACACCATCTGGACAGTGAACACTCTCTGTACATTGTCTGTACAGTGAAAACTCTCTGTACACTGTCTCGACAGGGAAAATTCTCTGTACACCGTCTAGACAGGGAACACTCTCTGTACATAGTCTAGACAGTGAGCACTCTCTGAAAATTGTCTGAACAATGTAAACTCTCTGTACACAGTCTGGACAGTGAACACTCTCTGCACACATTATGGACAGTGGACACTCTTTGTACACAGTCTGGACAGTGAACACTCCCTGCACACATTATGGACATTGGGCACTCTCTGTACACAGTCTGGAAAGGTAACATTCTCTATACATTGTCTGGAAAGTAGAATACACTCTGTACACTATCTGTAGTGTGAACACTTCCTTTATACAGTCTGGACAGTAATCACACTCGGTACACATTCTGGATAGTGGACACTGCACACAGTCTGGACATGGAACACTCGCTGTACACAGTCTGGACAGGGAAAACCTTCTGTACACCGACTAGACAGGGAACACACTCTGTACTCAGTCTGGACAGTGATCAATCTCTGCACACATTATGGACAGGGAAGACTCTCTGTATACAGTCTGGACAGTGAACACTCTCTGTACATTGTCTCGAAAGTAGAATACACTCTGTACACGATCTGGAGTGTGAACACTTCCTTTATACAGTCTGGACAGTGAACAAACACTGTACACTGTCTGGACAGTGAACACTCTCTGTACACAGTCTGGAAAGGGAACACTCTCTGTACATTGTCTGGAAAGTAGAATACACTCTGCACACTATCTGGAGAGTGAACAAACCATTTAAACAGTCTCGACAGTGAACACACTCCGTACACAGTCTGGATACTTGATACTGCACCCATTCTAGACAGGGAACACTCTCTGTACACAGTCTCGACAGGAAACACTCTCTGTACATAGTCTGGACAGTGAACACTCTCTGTACACAGTCTGGACAGTGAACACTCTCAGTCCACAGCCTGGACAGGGAACACTCTCTGTACACTGTCTGGACAGGGAACACTCTCTGTACACAGTCTGGACAGGGAACACTCTCTGTCTACCGTCTGCACAGTTAACACTCTCTGTACACAATCTGGACAGTGAACAATTTCTGTAAATAGTCTGGACATTGAACACTCTCTGTACACAGTCTGGGCAGGAAACACTCTCTGTACACAGTCTCGGTAGTGAACACTCTCAGTACATTGTCTGGACATTGAAAACTCTCTGTACACAGTCTGGACAGGGAACACTCTCTGTACACAGTCTGGACAATGAACACTCTCTGTACACAGTATGGACAGTGAACACTCTCTGTTCACCGTCTGGACAGTGAACACTCTCTGAACACATTCTTGACACGGAACACACGCTGTACTCAGTCTAGACAGTGAACACTCTCTGTACACCATCTGGACAGTGAACACTATCTGCACATTGTCTGGACAGTGAAAACTCTCTGTACACATTCTGGGCAGGGAAAACTCTCTGTACACCGTCTGGACAGCGAACACTCTCCGTACACAGTCTGGACAGTGAATACTATCTGCACACATTATGGACAGTGGACACTCTGCACACAGTCTGGACAGTGAACACTCTCTGCACACAGTCAGGACAGGGAACACTCTCTGTACACAGTCTGGACAGGGAACACTCTCTGTACATAGTCTGGACAGTGAACACTCTCTATAAATTGTCTGAACAATGTTAACTCTCTGTACACAGTCTGGACAGTGAACACTCTCTGCACACATTATGGACAGTGGACACTCTTTGTACACAGTCTGGACAGAGAACAATCTCTGTGCACAGTCTGGAAAGGGAACACACTCTGTAAATTGTCTGGAATGTAGAATACACTGTTGTCACTATCTAGAGTGTGAACACTCCCTTTATACAGTCTGGACAGTGAACACACTCCGTACACAGTCTGCATAGTGGACACTGCACCCAGTCTGGACAGGGAACACTCTCTGTACACAGTCTGGACAGGGAACATTCTCTGTAAACAGTCTGGACAGTGAACACTCTCTGAACACAGTCTGGACAGTGAACTCTCTCTTTGCACAGTCTGCACAGTGAATATCCTCTGTACACAGTCTGGACAGGGAACACTCGCAGTACACCATCTGGACAGTGAACATTCTCTGTACATTGTCTGTACAGTGAAAACTCTCTGTACACTGTCTCGACAGGGAAAATTCTCTGTACACCGTCTAGACAGGGAACACTCTCTGTACATAGTCTAGACAGTGAGCACTCTCTGAAAATTGTCTGAACAATGTAAACTCTCTGTACACAGTCTGGACAGTGAACACTCTCTGCACACATTATGGACAATGGACACTCTTTGTACACAGTCTGGACAGTGAACACTCCCTGCACACATTATGGACATTGGGCACTCTCTGTACACAGTCTGGAAAGGTAACATTCTCTATACATTGTCTGGAAAGTAGAATACACTCTGTACACTATCTGTAGTGTGAACACTTCCTTTATACAGTCTGGACAGTAAACACACTCGGTACACATTCTGGATAGTGGACACTGCACACAGTCTGGACATGGAACACTCGCTGTACACAGTCTGGACAGGGAAAACCTTCTGTACACCGACTAGACAGGGAACACACTCTGTACTCAGTCTGGACAGTGATCAATCTCTGCACACATTATGGACAGGGAACACTCTCTGTATACAGCCTGGACAGCGAACACTCTCTGTACATTGTCTGGAAAGTAGAATACACTCTGTACACGATCTGGAGTGTGAACACTCCCTTTATACAGTCTGGACAGTGAACAAACACTGTACACTGTCTGGACAGTGAACACTCTCTGTACACAGTCTGGACAGTGAACACTCTCTGTACACAGTCTGGAAAGGGAACACTCTCTGTACATTGTCTGGAAAGTAGAATACACTCTGCACACTATCGGGAGAGTGAACAATCCCTTTAAACAGTCTCGACAGTGAACACACTCCGTACACAGTCTGGATACTTGATACAGCACCCATTCTAGACAGGGAACACTCTCTGTACACAGTCTCGACAGGGAACACTCTCTGTACACAGTCTGGACAATGAACACTCTCTGTACACAGTATGGACAGTGAACACTCTCTGTTCACCGTCTGGACAGTGAACACTCTATGAACACAGTCTGGACACGGAACACACGCTGTACTCAGTCTAGACAGGGAACACTCTCTGTACACCATCCGGACAATGAACACTATCTGCACATTGTCTGGACAGTGAAAACTCTCTGTACACAGTCTGGGCAGGGAAAACTCTCTGTACACCGTCTGGACAGCGAACACTCTCTGTACACAGTCTGGACAGTGAATACTGTCTGCACACATTATGGACAGTGGACACTCTGCACACAGTCTGGACAGTGAACACTCTCTGCACATAGTCTGGACAGGGAACACTCTCTGTACACAGTCTGGACAGGGAACATTCTCTGTACATAGTCTGGACAGTGAACACTCTCTATAAATTGTCTGAACAATGTTAACTCTCTGTACACAGTCTGGACAGTGAACACACTCTGCACACATTATGGACAGTGGACACTCTCTGTACACAGTCTGGAAAGGCAACACTCTCTGTGCATTGTCTGGAAAGTATAATGCACTCTGCACACTATCTGGAGTGTGAACACTCCCTTTATGCAGTCTGGACAGTGAACACTCTCCGTACACAGTCTGGATAGTGGTCACGGCACCCAGTCTGGACAGGGAGCACTCTCTGTGCACAGTCTGGACAGTGAACACACTCTGTACACTGTCTGGATAGGGAAAACTCTCTGTACACAGTCTCGACAGGGAACACTCTCTGTATACCGTCTGCAGAGTGAACACTCTCTTTACACAGTCTGGACAGTGAACAATTTCTGTAAATAGTCTGGACAGTGAACACTCTCTGTACACAGTCTGGGCAGGAAACACTCTCTGTACACAGTCTGGGTAGTGAACACTCTCAGTACATTGTTTGGACATTGAAAACTCTCTGTACACAGTCTGGACAGTGAACACTCTGTGCACACATGATGGACAGTGGGCACTCTCTGTACACAGTCTGGAAAGGTAACATTCTCTATACATTGTCTGGAAAGTAGAATACACTCTGTACACTATCTGTAGTGTGAACACTTCCTTTATACAGTCTGGACAGTAATCACACTCGGAACACATTCTGGATAGTGGACACTGCACACAGTCTGGACATGGAACACTCGCTATACACAGCCTGGACAGGGAAAACCTTCTGTACACCGACTAGACAGGGAACACACTCTGTACTCAGTCTGGACAGTGATCAATCTCTGCACACATTATGGACAGGGAACACTCTCTATATACAGTCTGGACAGTGAACACTCTCCGTACATTGTCTGGAAAGTAGAATACACTCTGCACACTATCTGAACAGTGAACAATCCCTTTAAACAGTCTCGACAGTGAACACACTCCGTACACAGTCTGGATACTTGATACTGCACACATTCTAGACAGGGAACACTCTCTGTACACAGTCTCGACAGGGAACACTCTCTGTACACAGTCTGGACAATGAAAACTCTCTGTACACAGTATGGACAGTGAACACTCTCTGTTCACCGTCTGGACAGTGAACACTATCTGCACATTGTCTGACAGTGAAAACTCTCTGTACACAGTCTGGACAGGGAAAACTCTCTGTACACCGTCTGGACAGCGAACACTCTCTGTACACAGTCTGGACAGTGAATACTATCTGCACACATTATGGAGAGTGGACATTCTGCACACAGTCTGGACAGTGAACACTCTCTGCACACAGTCTGGACAGAGAACACTCTCTGTGCACAGTCTGGAAAGGGAACACACTCTGTAAAATGTCTGGAAAGTAGAATACACTCTTGTCACTATCTAGAGTGTGAACACTCCCTTTAAACAGTCTGGACAGTGAACACACTCCGTACAGAGTCTGCATAGTGGACACTGCACCCAGTCTGGACAGGGAACACTCTCTGTACACAGTCTGGACAGGGAACGTTCTCTGTAAACAGTCTGGACAGTGAACACTCTCTGAACACAGTCTGGACAGTGAACTCTCTCTTTACACAGTCTGCACAGTGAATACCCTCTGTACACAGTCTGGACAGGGAACACTCGCTGTACACCATCTGGACAGTGAAAACTCTCTGTACACTGTCTCGACAGGGAAAATTCTCTGTACGCCGTCTGGACAGGGAACACTCTCTGTACACAGTCTCGACAGGAAACACTCTCTGTACATAGTCTGGACAGTCAACACTCTCTGTACACAGTCTGGACAGTGAACACTGTCAGTCCACAGCCTGGACAGGGAACACTCTCTGTACACAGTCTGGACAGGGAACACTCTCTGTACACAGTCTGGACAGGGAACACTCTCTGTATACCGTCTGCACAGTGAACACTCTCTGTACACCGTCTGGACAGCGAACACTCTCTGTACACAGTCTGGACAGTGAATACTATCTGCACACATTATGGACAGTAGACACTCTGCACACAGTCTGGACAGTGAACACTCTCTGCACACATTATGGACAGTGGACACTCTCTGTACACAGTCTGGAAAGGCAACACACTCTGTGCATTGTCTGGAAAGTAGAATACACTCTGCACACTTTCTGGAGTGTGAACACTCCCTTTATACAGTCTGGATAGTGAACACATTCCGTACACAGTCTGGATAGTGGACACTGCACACAGTATGTACAGGGAGCACTCTCTGTACACAGTCTGGATAGTGAACACTGTCTGTACACAGTATGGACAGTGAACACACTCTGTTCACCATTTGGACAGTGAGAACTCTCTGTACACGGTCTGGACAGTGAACACTCTCTCTACATTGTCGGGACAGTGAAAACTCTCTGAATTCAGTCTGGATAGAGAACACTCTCTGTGCACAGTCTGGACAGTGAACACTCTCTGTACACAGTATGGACCGCGAACAATCTCTGTTCACCATCTGGTCAGTGAACACTCTCTGTACACTGTCTGGACAGTCAAAACTCTCTGTACACAGTCTGGACAGGGAAAACTCTCTGTACACCTTCTGGTCAGGGAACACATCTCTCTCAATAGTCTGGATAGTGAACACCCTCTGTACATTGTCTGGACAAAGTAAACTCTCTATACACAAGTCTGGACAGTGAACACTCTCTGCACACATTATGGACAGTGGACACTCTCTGTACAGAGTCTGGAAAGGCAACAATCTCTGTGCATTGTCTGGAAAGTATAATACACTCTGCACACTATCTGGAGTGTGAACACTCCCTTTATACAGTCTGGACAGTGAACACTCTCCGTACACAGTCTGGATAGTGGTCACGGCACCCAGTCTGGACAGGGAACACTCTCTGTACACAGTCTGGACAGTGAACACACTCTGTACACAGTCTCGACAGGAAACACTCTCTGTACATAGTCTGGACAGTGAACACTCTCTGTACACAGTCTGGACAGTGAACTCTCTCTTTACACAGTCTGCACAGTGAATACCCTCTGTACACAGTCTGGACAATGAACACTCTCTGCACACATTATGGACAGTGGACACTCTCTGTACACAGTCTGGAAAGGCAACACTCTCTGTGCATTGTCTGGAAAGTATAATACACTCTGCACACTATCTGGAGTGTGAACACTCCCTTTATACAGTCTGGACAGTGAACACACTCCATAACACAGTCTGGATAGTGGTCACTGCACCCAGTCTGGACAGGGAACACTCTCTGTACATAGTCTGGACAGTGAACACTCTCTGTACACAGTCTGGACAGTGAACTCTCTCTCTACACAGTCTGCACAGTGAACACTCTCTGTACACAGTCTGGACAGGGAACACTCCCTGTACACAGTCTAGACAGTGAACACTCTCTGAACACAATCTGGACAGTGAACACTCTCTGTACACAGCGTGGAAAGAGAGCACTCTCTGTACACCGTCTGGACAGTGAACACACTCTGCACACAGTCTGGACAGTGAACAATCTCTGTACACAGTCTGGAAAGGGAACACTCTCTGTACATTGTCTGGAAAGTAGAATACACTCTCCATCTATCTGGAGTGTGAACACTCCATTTATACAGTCTGGACAGTGAACACACTCCGTACACAGCCTGGATAGTGGACACTGCACCCAGTCTGGACAGCGAACACTCTCTGTACATTGTCTGGACAGTGAAAACTCTCTGTACACTGTCTCGAAAAGGAAAATTCTCTGTACACCGTCTGGACAGGGAACACTCTCTGTACACAGTCTGGACAGTGAACACTCTCTGTACATAGTCTGGACAGTGAACACTCTCTGTAAATTGTCTGAACAATGTAAACTCTCTGTACACAGTCTGGACAATGAACACTCTCTGCACACAATCTGGATAGTGGTCACTGCACCAGTTGGACAGGGAACACTCTCTGTACACAGTCTGGACAGTGAACACACTCTGTACACAGTCTCGACAGGAAACACTCTCTGTACATAGTCTGGAAGTGAACACTCTCTGTACACAGTCTGAACAGTGAACACTCTCAGTCCACAGCCTGGACAGGGAACACTCTCTGTACACAGTCTGGACAGGGAACACTCTCTGTACTCTGTCTGGACAGGGAACACTCTCTGTACACAGTCTGGACAGGGAACACTCTCTGTATACCGTCTGCACAGTGAACAGTCTCTGTACACAATCTGGACAGTGAACAATTTCTGTAAATAGTCTGGACATTGAACACTCTCTGTACACAGTCTGGGCAGGAAACACTCTCTGTACACAGTCTGGGTAGTGAACACTCTCAGTACATTGTCTGGACATTGAAAACTCTCTGTACACAGTCTGGACAGTGAACACTCTGTGCACACATTATGGACATTGGGCACTCTCTGTACACAGTCTGGAAAGGTAACATTCTCTATACATTGTCTGGAAAGTAGAATACACTCTGTACACTATCTGTAGTGTGAACACTTCCTTTATACAGTCTGGACAGTAATCACACTCGGTACACATTCTGGATAGTGGACACTGCACACAGTCTGGACATGGAACACTCGCTGTACACAGTCTCGACAGGGAAAACCTTCTGTACACCGACTAGACAGGGAACACACTCTGTACTCAGTCTGGACAGTGATCAATCTCTGCACACATTATGGACAGGGAAGACTCTCTGTATACAGTCTGGACAGTGAACACTCTCTGTACATAGTCTGGACAGTGAACACTCTCTGTAAATTGTCTGAACAATGTAAACTCTCTGTACACAGTCTGGACAATGAACACTCTCTGCACACAATCTGGATAGTGGTCACTGCACCAGTTGGACAGGGAACACTCTCTGTACACAGTCTGGACAGTGAACACACTCTGTACACAGTCTCGACAGGAAACACTCTCTGTACATAGTCTGGAAGTGAACACTCTCTGTACACAGTCTGGACAGTGAACACTCTCAGTCCACAGCCTGGACAGGGAACACTCTCTGTACACAGTCTGGACAGGGAACACTCTCTGTACACTGTCTGGACAGGGAACACTCTCTGTACACAGTCTGGACAGGGAACACTCTCTGTATACCGTCTGCACAGTGAACAGTCTCTGTACACAATCTGGACAGTGAACAATTTCTGTAAATAGTCTGGACATTGAACACTCTCTGTACACAGTCTGGGCAGGAAACACTCTCTGTACACAGTCTGGGTAGTGAACACTCTCAGTACATTGTCTGGACATTGAAAACTCTCTGTACACAGTCTGGACAGTGAACACTCTGTGCACACATTATGGACATTGGGCACTCTCTGTACACAGTCTGGAAAGGTAACATTCTCTATACATTGTCTGGAAAGTAGAATACACTCTGTACACTATCTGTAGTGTGAACACTTCCTTTATACAGTCTGGACAGTAATCACACTCGGTACACATTCTGGATAGTGGACACTGCACACAGTCTGGACATGGAACACTCGCTGTACACAGTCTGGACAGGGAAAACCTTCTGTACACCGACTAGACAGGGAACACACTCTGTACTCAGTCTGGACAGTGATCAATCTCTGCACACATTATGGACAGGGAAGACTCTCTGTATACAGTCTGGACAGTGAACACTCTCTGTACATTGTCTCGAAAGTAGAATACACTCTGTACACGATCTGGAGTGTGAACACTTCCTTTATACAGTCTGGACAGTGAACAAACACTGTACACTGTCTGGACAGTGAACACTCTCTGTACACAGTCTGGAAAGGGAACACTCTCTGTACATTGTCTGGAAAGTAGAATACACTCTGCACACTATCTGGAGAGTGAACAAACCATTTAAACAGTCTCGACAGTGAACACACTCCGTACACAGTCTGGATACTTGATACTGCACCCATTCTAGACAGGGAACACTCTCTGTACACAGTCTCGACAGGAAACACTCTCTGTACATAGTCTGGACAGTGAACACTCTCTGTACACAGTCTGGACAGTGAACACTCTCAGTCCACAGCCTGGACAGGGAACACTCTCTGTACACTGTCTGGACAGGGAACACTCTCTGTACACAGTCTGGACAGGGAACACTCTCTGTCTACCGTCTGCACAGTTAACACTCTCTGTACACAATCTGGACAGTGAACAATTTCTGTAAATAGTCTGGACATTGAACACTCTCTGTACACAGTCTGGGCAGGAAACACTCTCTGTACACAGTCTGGGTAGTGAACACTCTCAGTACATTGTCTGGACATTGAAAACTCTCTGTACACAGTCTGGACAGGGAACACTCTCTGTACACAGTCTGGACAATGAACACTCTCTGTACACAGTATGGACAGTGAACACTCTCTGTTCACCGTCTGGACAGTGAACACTCTCTGAACACATTCTTGACACGGAACACACGCTGTACTCAGTCTAGACAGTGAACACTCTCTGTACACCATCTGGACAGTGAACACTATCTGCACATTGTCTGGACAGTGAAAACTCTCTGTACACATTCTGGGCAGGGAAAACTCTCTGTACACCGTCTGGACAGCGAACACTCTCCGTACACAGTCTGGACAGTGAATACTATCTGCACACATTATGGACAGTGGACACTCTGCACACAGTCTGGACAGTGAACACTCTCTGCACACAGTCAGGACAGGGAACACTCTCTGTACACAGTCTGGACAGGGAACACTCTCTGTACATAGTCTGGACAGTGAACACTCTCTATAAATTGTCTGAACAATGTTAACTCTCTGTACACAGTCTGGACAGTGAACACTCTCTGCACACATTATGGACAGTGGACACTCTTTGTACACAGTCTGGACAGAGAACAATCTCTGTGCACAGTCTGGAAAGGGAACACACTCTGTAAATTGTCTGGAATGTAGAATACACTGTTGTCACTATCTAGAGTGTGAACACTCCCTTTATACAGTCTGGACAGTGAACACACTCCGTACACAGTCTGCATAGTGGACACTGCACCCAGTCTGGACAGGGAACACTCTCTGTACACAGTCTGGACAGGGAACATTCTCTGTAAACAGTCTGGACAGTGAACACTCTCTGAACACAGTCTGGACAGTGAACTCTCTCTTTGCACAGTCTGCACAGTGAATATCCTCTGTACACAGTCTGGACAGGGAACACTCGCAGTACACCATCTGGACAGTGAACACTCTCTGTACATTGTCTGTACAGTGAAAACTCTCTGTACACTGTCTCGACAGGGAAAATTCTCTGTACACCGTCTAGACAGGGAACACTCTCTGTACATAGTCTAGACAGTGAGCACTCTCTGAAAATTGTCTGAACAATGTAAACTCTCTGTACACAGTCTGGACAGTGAACACTCTCTGCACACATTATGGACAGTGGACACTCTTTGTACACAGTCTGGACAGTGAACACTCCCTGCACACAGTCTGGACAGAGAACAATCTCTGTGCACAGTCTGGAAGGGGAATACTCTCTGAAAATTGTCTGGAAAGTAGAATACACTCTGCACACTATCTGGACAGTGAACACTCTCTGTACATTGTCTGGACAGTGAAAACTCTCTGTACACTGTCTCGACAGGGAAAATTCTCTGTACACCGTCTGGACAGGGAACACTCTCTGTACACAGTCTGGACAGTGAACACTCTCTGTACATAGTCTGAACAGTGAACACTCTCTGTAAATTGTCTGAACAATGTAAACTCTCTGTACACAGTCTGGACAGTGAGCACTCTCTGCACACATTATGGACAGTGGACACTCTCTGTACACAGTCTGGAAAGGAAACGTTCTCTGTACATTGTCTGGAAAGTAGAATACAGTCTGTACACTATCTGTAGTGTGAACACTTCCTTTATACAGTCTGGACAGTAAACACACTCGGTACACATTCTGGATAGTGGACACTGCACACAGTCTGGACATGGAACACTCGCTGTACACAGTCTGGACAGGGAAAACCTTCTGTACACCGACTAGACAGGGAACACACTCTGTACTCAGTCTGGACAGTGATCAATCTCTGCACATATTATGGACAGGGAACACTCTCTGTATACAGCCTGGACAGCGAACACTCTCTGTACATTGTCTGGAAAGTAGAATACACTCTGTACACTATCTGTAGTGTGAACACTTCCTTTATACAGTCTGGACAGTAAACACACTCGGTACACATTCTGGATAGTGGACACTGCACACAGTCTGGACATGGAACACTCGCTGTACACAGTCTGGACAGGGAAAACCTTCTGTACACCGACTAGACAGGGAACACACTCTGTACTCAGTCTGGACAGTGATCAATCTCTGCACATATTATGGACAGGGAACACTCTCTGTATACAGCCTGGACAGCGAACACTCTCTGTACATTGTCTGGAAAGTAGAATA